>NC_092691.1:27006834-27306834 GCF_964275005.1 Diadema setosum | reverse complement strand
CACATCACTGAAATGAAAAATATGTGTTTCCGATGTCCTAAGCCCAGGGTAGATTTTGAAAGGAAATGTCTCCAGTCCCCCAAAGTTTTCTTTGCATTCACGCCAAGATTAAAGGTAATCCCAGTCTCTGGTCACTCTTATATTTAGTGTGTTTGAATGGTCTCGTGATGATAAGCGTTGACGTCACAGAGGGAAAGGGAAAACAATGAGGTGAAATAAGGAATTCACGGAAGAGGGACTTGCTTGACAGATAGGAGTCGCATTTCACTTCCTTCGGCAAGCGGAGATGGTAATTGGCACACAAAAGAAGGGGAAAAAAAAAACCAACATCAACTACCACCACCCACACCCCATGAATCTATGATTGCGATTTAGTCATGAGGCTGCTGTCACCACCGTGGAATTACAATTGGACGCGAGATCCTGTCTCGCAGACAAATGTTATATATCCAGTATGTGGGAGCAGACACCCGACATTGGCTTTCTCGGTAACAATCAGTCCATCAAAATGGTCAGTGATGGGTGTCGGACCAAAGGCTTTTGTTGATGCCTTCCACGACAAACATTACTCCCACCCACCGCCCCATCCACTCACTATATTTTCCATCCAAACGTGGCGGTCATGGTCGAGATGCTTCCGCCAAATGTAACAAGGCAGGGCTAAACTCTCAATTGGTTTAAACTACAACGTCACCGTTATTTGCACATACAGCTTAAAGAAAGTGTCAGGTATGGTAAAGCTGGGGTTAAAGCAAACAGCTGGGTAACCCTTTGGTCTCTTAGTGAGCGATATTCTTTAGGGGAAAGAAGACAGGGCGATTGCCCAAATTTGTGTTCCGGCAAACAGCCAGCAGTTTGCTTCTGACGCTCTGGTCTAATTACCTCATTAGTGCCAGCAGCTGCTGTAATGTTTGTGGTTTACCACTTTGCCCCACCCCTCGGTTATTTAAGCTGACTTGCTCCTGCCTGATAGTCTAAAAAAGATCTGCTTCTTCCATCCCGAGAATGGCTGAGTATCAATCAATTTCATCCTCTCCCAACTTAAAGGGGAAATCCCCATTTTGTCCCGTCTTGTGGACAGCTTACCTAATATTCACTCAATGCCACTGCATAAGCAGCCCTTGGTATGAGAAAAGCATATGCCTAGCTTTGAGGTGAAATTCTAAGTTAATCATTGCAGATTGTTTTTTTAAAACCCCTCTCCTTTTCTCTGAATACTTACAGGTCTTTCAGCTTTATTGTCACATATTCTGATATTCTCCAGTTATTGTTATGTTGTAGCCAATATTTTTCCTTTAAAAAATTAACTTGGTAAGTGCATCATTACATGTTGCACCAATTCCTCTATTGACTGACGTTCTTCAATGTGTCGTTATTGAGGACCAGGGTAAAACAGCTAAAACTTCACCTTAGTTCATTGGACTCGATCTTTTCAACATGCATTTCTTCAGCCCAGAGGCTGAAGAGAGTACTTTCATTTTTTTTTTCTTCTAAATTCGACCACAGTCAACCATGACACAGTCTGTGAGATATATCCACCTGTTGATTTAGACCACCTGTACAATTGTGTATTCATGAGCAAGTAAATGTGAAGTCTTTGCAGCTGATTTCTCATTCCCACAATACTGCAGTTTTATCTAACAGCAAAATAAAATCATGGGATGTCATCATACATACCTGCCAACTGTTCCAATTTAACTGAAACATTCATATTTCTTAGGAAAGAAGAAGTTTCATTCAACCTTGTGTTCACTATTTTTGTCAACACTTGCTCATAGTGATGTATGGGAGATAAGTAAAAAGTCCTTTTTTAACCTAATTTTCTTACACTTATTTCTATTTCCGGAATGTAAGGTTTAGCAGGTATGTTAAACTATCGGTTGTTGTTGATAATGGTAATATGAAAAAAATGAGTTTGTGCTTAGATGGAGTCACTGTAAGTGTCCTTGAGCAAGAGGCCTTCATTCAATTCCTGTTTTCTAGGGTTCAAAAGGGTACCAGCAAGAAGGGAGAGGAGGTGGTGACTTTTATTGGATTGCTCGTCTGATTTGGTCATTGAGAAGTGCGGAACATTTTCGCGGATAGACGGTGGATCATTTTGCTTTGACAAGAATTTGCGTAATTTGATTTCATGTCCAATACCACAGTTCCAGCATTAGAGCACACATGAAAGTCTGTCGTGGGTGAGTCCTCTTCACACTCTGCGTAAATTGTATTTCAAGACTTTTCTCCAGAACCGTTTTTTCCCCTTTTTCTGCTCGGGAAGTGGGTCGTGAAGCGATGGAATCATGATGACACTTTTCCTCAATTTAAGTTTGCAGCCGACGCGTGCCGGCACCTACACGGATAAGACCCGCTTGTTGCCGGGATCATCGCGGGATCAGATTCTCATACGTGTGCCCATAAAGATTCATTTTTATGAGTGCTCATAACCGTTGGTATCCGTTCCCCCCCCCCCTCCCTTATTGTGAGCCTAAACAAACTTCCTTGTGAATTTATATACATTTATAGCCTTTTGGCATCATGGGGGCAAGTGCCAAATGAGCATGAAACCCACCCAAATTTCAGTTCAAAATGGGGGAATGATTTCAATTTCCTAAGTCCATGTGCAAACTTTGCATTAACCCCACTGACATAGATTCTTGTGGAGTCCCTATCCCTCTGTGCAATGTTTTGAAAGAGCGACCCACTGTGCTTGCCATTCGATTGATGACTTTAGCAGCCTTGATCCCCTTGCCCCTGGAGTTTCGGAGTTAAACTTGAAGAGAGAGCCTAATTGATGGAGATGATGCTGCATTCATGACATCCCCTATAAATAGATTGGTCATCCTTTACTTGCTTTGAAAGATTGTGTCATGTTTGTACAAGCATCATGAAGTAGATTTCAATTTGAGCATTCCTCTCCCTTTTAGTTTGCTTATGATGCAAGTTACTTAAAGGTAGCATTTGATTTATAAATAGTTCGCCCTGAATTCTGTGGTGTCCTAGAAGTTGACTTTGTCACAGGGCTTTTAGTTTTATGACAAGTTTTGATGATGTCCCCGTTCAGAAAGATGACCACACCTGTGTTATCTTCTGTAGATGTGAAGTTATTAAATCTTTCACATGGAATACATGTATACATGTATATACTTGTTATCATTTTCAAGGCAGTTTCAAGGACACTCTTCTTTTACAAATTCCAACACGTGAAACAAAAGTAACATTGGGAGACAGAGCGTTTGCCTGTGCAGCTCCCAAACTCTGGAATGATCTACCATTAGAAGTCCAGAAATCCCCAACTGTAGCAGTTTTTAAATCACGACTCAAAAGACATCTTTTCATTTAACTGTTCATTATCATCAAGCACATCGGAAGCTTTTGCAGCTCAAAAGAATATATGTCTATAGCAGGGCTCCACACTAACTTTTATTTTTGGTGGCCCAAGGCAAATATCCGACCTTTTTTGGTGGCCCGATCGAGTCACCACATTCTTTATTTCTGAAATTTTGGTGGCCCGACGTGCATTTTTGGTAGCCCCGGGCCACCGGGCCACCGTTAGTGTCGAGCCCTGTCTATAGGTTTTGCGCTTTATAAGTTGATATATTATTATTATATTATTATCATTCCAGATATATTCTTGTGCGTACTTTATCCACCACTCAGTGCTATCATATGTCTCAGATAGCTATAGATACGCAGACATAAAGACATAAAGGCCTTGCAAAAATATTTATGGTCAATTGGGGCTAGGTTATTAATGGGAACATCTGTGTATTTTTTTTTTTTTTGTAATGATATGAAGACAATAATGCTGACTGGAATCTAAGGTCAAGTTCATATGATTGCAGAAATAGCCATGATATAACTACTTCTGCAGTATTGTTTGCATGTGACCTCAGATTAATGGTTAAGGTATATAAATGAAGAGTAAGTTGATATGTGGTATTGTCTTCAAATAGAAAACTTCATCTTACTGCTAAGTATTCTCATTTTACTATATACTTGGCATCGTGATGTTGTAATCCCATTAAAGGAGCTTGTACTGGCTCGGGATGAAGAGTATCATGGTTCTAATGGTCTTTAATGTCAGTAGAATTGCGTGGCATGATTTAAGACTAGACATCGAGTGCAGGAGAGGGAAGTACACTGTGTTGACATGTATGGCAGACGAATATGGGATTCATGTTAGGAAGATGAGATGACTGTACAGGGAATAATTTTCAAGTTCAATTTGATTAGCAATTTCAGCTAATGAATAATATTTCAAATGGTATCCTGTACATTTCTCTGGAAGAAAACTGCTACACAAAATAGAATTAAAAAAAACAGCAAAAGCAGTCTGTGTGCCAGTGATGTAAAAAATTCATAACAAATTGCGATACAATACTAGAAAAATTATTCCCTGCTGTAGAACTGTGCCAGAGCAAGTATCTCTCCTGAAACATGCATTTGTACTATTCACTTAAAAATGAAAGATGGAAAAAAAAAATGAAGAGGGAGTAGATAAGCTTTGTTGTAGCATTTTTTTTTTCTTTTTTTTTTTGACAGGAGTGAGCAGGCTTTGTCAAACTTGGCTTTTCACAGGAGCCACTCAGTCTCATCTTCTGCCATCCCTGGCTTGGGGTTGCATAAACAAACTTTTTTTTTGTCTGTCAGTTGTGTATAAGGTCTTGGGAGGAAAAGATAAACATTGCGTTGTTGTTGTCTTTTGTTATCATTTCTTGATACCAAGCATCCCCCAAACCTGTTTGGCATACCATCATAATATGAATCCACTTCTACGGCTTTAAGCGTACACATGAGGGTTTCTGGCTCTGATCATATATGATGCATATTTCAAAATAGAGCCACTTGTTTATTCAGGCAGCTTCATGATAGGATATTGTGAAAAGTTGCAGCCTTTAAGCAGGTTTCTTTTTCATCTGGACTCCAAGAATTTCTTTTCATTTCTTTTTTCAAAGAAGGGTCTGAATGCTCCTTAAAAGGGAACATCTTGCACATAGCCTGAGCATAATTTCACCAAAATTCCACTACAAAATTAAATGCTTGAGGTATACATGCACATCCATGATATGTTGATACGGATATTTACATCAACATCAACTCTAGTGAGAATGCATTTTGGCAAGTGTACACTCAGAAACACAGACTCATCTGGCAGCTACATTTTACCCCGCCTTTAAGATGCGTGGAGCACTTGGGAGAAGTCGAAACAAGGCGGGCGACACCTGTTCAGGGTGCGGGAGGTCTGCCACGCAAGGAGAGGAGGCACTGGCAGGAAGCGATACGAGACAGCAGGAGACGGGACTCTGCCACTCCAGATTGGTCCTGTATTGCCAGAGGGCAAGACATGGAACACCAGATAGATAGATAGAGAGGGAAAGAGAGATAGATAAGGATGGATGAATATATGTAGAGAAAGAGATAGATTGAGAGAGAGAGAGAGTGGTGGAGATGGATGATGAAAAAGAGAATGAGAGAGATAGAAATAGATGAAGATAGGTAGAAAAAGATATGGATGGAGAGAGAGAGAGAGAGGGGAGAGATGGATGATGAAAGAGAGAAAGAGAAAGATAGGGATATATGAACAGAGGGGGGAGTGAGATAGGGATAGATAAAGATAGGTAGAGAAAGAGATTGACAGAGAGAAAGAAAAAGATAGGGATATATGAACAGAGGGAGAAAGGGAAAGATAGTGGTAGATGAAGATAGAGAAAGAGATTAGATAGAGAGAGAAGGGAGAGAGATGGAAGATGAAAGAGAAAAAGAGAAAGATATGGATAGATGGAAGATAGGTAGAGAGAGAAATAGATGGAGAGAGGGGGAGAAGTGGATAATGAAAGGGAGAAAGAGAAATATATGGATAAATGAAGATAGAGAGAGGGAGGGGGGAGAGAAAAGAGGGGAAAAAGCATGCATTTATTCTCCTCTCACCATGATATAGGGGGAGGAGGAGGCAGATGCAGCTGTGTGATATCCAAGGCATGCATCAAACAGGAGGTGTTTTTTTTTTTTTTTAGTGCTTTCACCAAACGTGGGAGGAAAAACATACCCATACACACACACGTAAGGGAGAGCACATAGCAGATCATTTCACTTTCGGTCATGCCTAGAAATTTATGTGTTTTGGCAAGTACCGTAAAGGTATCCTCTCTTTTGGTGAACTAAACAAAACGTATGTCATCTTGTATGTTGAAAGTGTTGATTTTCTTTCCTGCAGAAATTCTTTGATTTTCTTTTTCATGTTTTCGTGCTGATCTCTTTTAATGCAGTAGTGGTTCACATATGGATGCTGCTTTAAAGGGTGCCGTTGGTATTGTCACATAAACAGAGTCAATGATAGTGAATATCGTATCACCTCAAGAATTTGCAATGGAAACTTGAACAAAATTTAGCTGGTTCCCCTCACTCCACTTGAACATTGCTGGTGCTTTTATTTCATTGTTGAGATTAGTTTTGTCATCTACTCTAATATGCAAATGGGCACTTCATGTTTTGGCATGGAATCAAATTGGAATTATCTTTGCTGTTTGATGAACATCTGAGTTGGCTTTTATCAAATGCGTGTGGTTTTTAAAAAAAAAAAGTGTGGCTTTCCGTCAGGCATTGATTGATGTGCAGCAGGATAAAATGGACAGAGTAGACAGCCATTAGTGTGGTGAATGATTGTGGTTCGTTGTCATTGATTCGCTCATCCACCATTGATTCGTCAAGAACAAGGTTTATTCTTTGTTTATTCCACACAACAATTGCCACTTTGAGGTGTACAATTTTCCAAGAGCCTCTCAGGCAGATGCACAAAATGAAAAGGATCACTTTGCTGATGCGGCGCGGCTGTCTCCTCTTTCCACCAAAAATAAAGTGATTCCTTGATTGGATTGAAGAGTTAGATTTCTTAATCTCTCCACTTTTTGATCTCTTAAATCAGTCATGCTGCAATTTCTCAAAGAGATACAGGGCCCAAAATAGTTTTAGGACAGTGTTTGTATGCATTCAGACACAGTTAGCCTGAAGGGCTCGCTTCCTGTGTATGTGGTTGTGACAGATATTCTGAGGATCCTTATCGAGCGGATTCATAATCTTGGCCATTTTGCGAGCTTTGAGCTGCGCGCAGTGAGCGAGCGAGGCTTGCAATGGCTCTCAAAACTTCTCTCACTTATCACTAACCACTTGCACCCACTGCTGTGCCGATGCTGGGGTGCAGACTGGAAATACATTTTACCCCTTTTCCATTTACGCCAAGCCTCAGATGCTTAATGTCTGACCATCAGCCGTCATTGATTGATGCCGCTTTACAGCTTCAAGGTTGGTTTGGATGGTGTGGGGGGGGGGGGGGAAGTTGCAGAAGAGGGGAAGCAAAAAAAAAAAACAGGAAGAAGAAGAAGAAGAAGAAGAAGAAATACAAAATGAGATGGAGGAAGAAGATTAGACCAGGCTCTGTCCAGAGATAGAAGAGGAGAGCAGTAATAGGAGAACAGGAGATGAAAGATGAAAGATGAAAGATGCTGTCTGGGAATAGGAGAGGGGGTGGTGAATGCACCATGAAGTCAAGGGAACCGGGATATTTTTTGAAAACGAATACATACCTGTTGTCACTTTGAATCTTAGGCCCAATGTTTGGGTAGGTGGCATGATTCCCATGCTTTGTTGCCCGGTAACAATCACTGATGATCATTTATATGTAGATGTGCTCCTTCCGTTGCCATGGCAGCACATATCTTCATCTGCAAAGCCACAGAGATGGAAACACAATAAGATATTGTAAGGCAGATTGCCAATCACATAAATTTGATTGGGAGGCTATGAGGTATTAACTGTATTAACTTTGCAGTAGTTTTATTATTATTTTTTTTTGCCCTTTCCCACGGCTGATACAAAGACCTGACTGAGAAGATTGGAAATTCCAGTGAGAAACTGGTACACCTGAGTAGAAAAGCTGGCACTGCAACTTTGAGCAAAAATTGAACATTTCATGTGACTTTGATTGTGGAGTATTATTGTACATCCCACTTGAAGAGTCGCCTAGATCTTCCAATCTACAGTCAGACCATTATGTTATGTTACTCCCGCACGCACTGCGCACGGGGTCGCTTCGTGCGGCTGCGTGCAGGTTCGTGCGATCTCGCACGGGAGCGTATGGCTCCGTGCGCCCCTGTACGCACCCGTGCGTAGTCGTGCACCTCCGTGCGGATCTGCACGCCCCCGTGCAGATCCGCACGCCTGCGTGCGGATCCATACTCCCTCGCACGCTGTCGCACGGACCCGTGCGGGTCTGGCGCACGGTCCCGTGCGGGTCGGGCGCACGGACCCGTGCGGCTTTTGGGTGCGATTTCGCACGGCCCCGTGCCGCCAGTGCTTGGTTCCCGCATGATCCCATCTCACCTCCCTGGTTCCCGCAGTGCTTACACGGTACGTGTGTATCAGGTGTATACCGCGTGCGAGTCCATGCGCCATTCCCCGGCCGACAGTTTCAGCGCAAGCGTGAAATGAGACGATTCCCGACAATACGAAAGACTTGTTACTTGCGCCAAGGAGCTTCAAACCCTTGCTTGCTTATTGCCAGTCAGTCGGCAAGCCGAAAAACCCCGTCTAGAATATCCAAGTTCTCGCACTGGTGACCTCGAGTTGACCCCGCAGATCATGATCACTGAATTACGTTTTCACATGATTTTTTTTTTTTTTTAATTTGACAGGTTAAGGTTAAAACCTGAATGCAATATTGTTTAAATTTTCCAAGAGCGACATGAAAGGTCATCGACTTCGTGCATGGCTAATTCATTACCGATGTCCCGGAAATAATGGGTTCACATACTCGTCTAAAATTCCCCAAAGAGTCTTCTTTTTCATTGTAGGGCACTAACGAACGCATACCATGTAAAAGGAAAATTATTATCCAGCTATAAGATGATACCTAAGGTGTAACGTGATGATTTGATGGGTCAGCAGCGCGCGCCAGCAGAAATCATAAGGATATCATTCCTTTACTCGGCACGAAATCGCGAAAATATTGTACTGTCCCACATATAGAAATTGACGTGTTCCATGGAGGCCCTTTATGTGTTATGAGCGACCCCAGCGTAACTGACATGGTCAATTATAAGCGTCTACTAGCTGTGATATACCTTGTTTGTGTCTGTCGGTGGGCATTATGAACAAGTAGCCTATTGCCTCTTGCTTGGCCTCTCTCTCTCTCTCTCTCTTCTCTCTCTCAACAAGTCATGAATTCACTTTACCAATCATGCCTAATCGAACTACGACATGATTGAGGTAACCGCGCCTTCTTATTCTCATAGTCAAAATCAAACTAATTCTTTACATAATTTAAAAAAAAAAAATCTTCATATAATTTCTCAAAATACTCAAAAGATGGCCTCAGTCAAAACTTTCTACAAAGATTGCATACGCCAATCTTTACGGCCTAAACAAGTTTTTTAGAGAGCTATTAGTTCACCCTGTGACGATGACTTCGATTGCGTTTTGAACTTGTACCGAACTACTTTCAACACAACTATTACCTTTATAGTTCGATTGATGAACTAGTCTTTTGAATTGATAACCGACATTCGTAATCGTAAGCATACAGTAACAAAATACTGTCAATAACAGTTGGAAAATGCAAATGCTATAATAATAGCGCGAAATACACGAGTAACGATCATCTTCATACATTCTAATTCCCAAGTGATGTCGCTTCGAAAATGACACATGGTTTGACTACTGCTTCAAGCAAAGAAAAGTAAAAGGAATGGGATATACTTCTAATGATAATATCACGCCGTACAAGGCATTCCACTGTATTTGGTAATGTCGGTTACGTTTTTGTGCGCTTTACGTACGGAAAATAAAAGGCAGATTGATGCTATTAAATGCTAACACAACGCATTCAAAGGATTTTTTGAAATAGACCGTGTACAATGTAATGTTTTAGTATTCGGTTTGAAACTTTAAATTTGCGAGTCCTTTATAAAGTCATATGGGTTATTACGTTATCAATTCAAGCAAAAATTACAGTACTTTAAGGATTCGGATTTGCTCAGAAGATTAACAATGCTATCTTTGGCAATAGTTTGCAACAGAGACAATCCGCTTCAATAGATATACAATGTAATTCTGTTTTCATAAATAGAAAGGAAAACGTAAATAAGTCAACTTTATAACTTCAATGAGCTTTCTCACCAACTGAACTTGATTTGATCCGCCGTGCATGATATCGCTGTGTGTTCTATCAATTCTATGATATTGTTTAATTTGATATTGTTTAATTGGCACACGTGTTTTTTTTATGCAGAATATTTCAGGTAAGTATAATTCATTGAAGCTAATAATGTTTGTACATATGACGTGTTCGTTGTTTTGTATTTTCATTTTTATAATATATCACGTGTCCATTATCTGATTATGACTACGAAAATATGACAACTGTTTAAATGCGGAGTATGTACTGGAACACTAATGTCTCCCACCAGTATAGACAAACTAATTTCTAGTCGTCTATCCCCGCTTGAAATGGAAATGAAATTACACACCAAAAAAAAAAAAAAAAAAAAGAAGAAAGGAAACGAAGTTCAATTTTCAGTAGATTTCAACTGTTTTGTTTAGTGCCTGATACATATAATGGGCAAAATTCTTTAGCGCATAAGCAATCACACAACTTTTGGGAATAAATGTATGTCTTAATGATTGTATCTTATGGAAGAAAACTCGTCTCCTTGCCTGAATTTTAGCTTCTTCTTTTTCAAGCTTGCGGGAAAGAAATAGTTGAACATCAATCGCAATCATAAAGAGAAGCCACATCCTTAAAAACAAACACAGGAGTACTGAGACGCACTACGAAATGCTTCCTTTTGTTGGGAGGGGGGGGGGGGGGTTATTGATTATTCTGAAGGTTCATAGATCACACAATTCATATGGTTCGCTATTAGCTTAGGTTCGTTAAGAAAAAAAGATAAACAGATAAATGCGTTCCTTTTCCGGTGGTTCCTTTACCCGAAAGTAATCAAGCAATCACTTTTTTCAGTATAAGATTTGTGAATACAAAACGATACGACGACGGCCTTTAAAGCATTAATTCCGAATATAATTGTAAATATGACTATCGGTCTATACTCAACTTCTCAAATGCAGAAAGATTGCAACTGTAAATGTGGTGTTCTGTAAAAAAAAAAATAATAATAATAAACAAAAATAAAAATAGGTTTAAGCTACAAGTTAATGGTTCTTTATATGCTATGGTATCATAAAAGTGACCGAGAATAAGAAGCACTATAATTTCAAATTAATATGATACAATCATAATTATAAAAAAAACAACAACATGAAGCTGTTAGGCCTATACATTGCAACTGTAAATGTGGTGTTCTGTAAAAAAAAACCTAAGATCATCATCTGCAACCCAACTTAAACTTGGCCCTCGCACCCACAATCGTTATGGTGACCGTGCTTTTTCCGTTTGTGCCCCCCTTCTTTGGAACACTCTCCCTACTCACATTCAGACCTCCACCTCCGTTGACATCTTCAAAAAGAAACTTAAGACTCATTTATTTTTAGAGCAGAATCAATGATTATGTAGGCCCTGTATGCATTTGTAGTAAATTATTTGTTATTCTAAGCTGATTTGTATGTTTGGTTGTTTAGCATTGTAAAGCGCTTAGAAACATGTTGTATTAAGCGCTAAATAAATATTTTATATTATTATTATTATACATCAACATTTGCTTCTGATACGTATAGTATAAATTATGTGCAGCTTTGGCAAGCGCGATAAAAGCGATAGATAATGTGGACGCAACGCCTATAAGGGAAATGTGCCTAATATGGCGGGAATTCAGAATGTTACAGCTGTATACAGCTGCAGCAGAGCAGGCACGAAAGCAGTCGTTGATGCTCTGCAACATTACGACCATGTGCATTATTAGAGGGTTTTTAGTACACGCAAAGAACACGATCTGAAAAGACGACTATCGTTAATTAACTTCATTAACTTCCTCTATTGATGCTGTCTTTTGTATCCCCGCCTACAATGGGTTCTCAGGTTCTATTCACTCTAGTAGTCCATGGGCCAGGCCAGATATTGGTACCATCTGAGGTGGCAATACCTTTTTGGTGTCATTTTGTTTGTCGGGCATAGATATGCCTATCAAGCTATGATAGCATTTCCAAATGAGTAGCTTAGTCATAGTAAATTAATTTTAAACCAATTTGGTCTCGTTGTTATATCCCTCTACTTCTGAATCGAGACCAACCGCTATACAAAGAAGAGTACTGTCTTTTGTATGTTCACAGGTGTTCTGTTGTAAACGCGGTGCGCTTAGTCTTTATTCAAGGCAGCGAAGGGAATATCCAAGGGTTATGATATCCACGGCGCTTAGTCTAATATTCAAGACGGCGAAGGGAATATCCAAAGCTTATAAAACAGTGTATATCCCTTTATCTAAAAACAACAACAACAACAAAGCAATAATTTATCATTTTCCGCTGAAAACGCTACGGTGAAAACGCTAATACCATGCCAATGTCGCTTTATTTCCATTCAAACAATGAAATATTATGCAAAAACAATGTACCGGTACACTACAATACATTATGATTGATAATGTTGTAAATGAACAGAGTGATTTTTGTTTATAATTGATGTATTTGTTGAGAGGGTGGTATAAAAACAGTATAGATAATTCCTTTTATTAGGAACTTTAGATATGATAACGGTACATTGTTCTAGATAAAGACTAAGCGCATTGCACCTCGTGACAGCTGTGGACATCATAACCCTTTGGATATTCCCTTCGCTGCCTTGAATAAAGACTAAGCGCATCGCGTTTACAACAGAACACCTGTGGACATACAGAAGGCAGTGCTCTTCTTTGTATAGCGGTTAGTTTCGATTCAGAAGTATAGGGATATAAAAACGAAACCAAATTGGTTAAAAATTCATTTATTATGACTAAGCTACTCATTTGGAAATGCTATCATAGCTTGATAAGCGTATCTATGTCCGACAAACAAAATGACACCAAAAAGGTTTTGCCACCTCGAGTGGTACCAACAACCCATTTTTCGGGTCTTGGCCCATGGGCTATAGGTATTGGTACTTGCTAAACGCATCTCCTTTAGTTTCCACTGACAACAATATGGGAGGAGAATGGAAGCGATCAAGGCCCTCGCTAAAAGACGCTTGTTGTAATACGCATTGCGTGCCTTTCTTTCTTTCTTTCTACTGTTTCCTATTGTTTGTGAGTTAAAAACTTGCGGCAACTAAGTCACCGCAGCCGACACACAACGCTTACCAACTCATTCATGCGGCGGCAGCGGCACGGACACAAACGCACTTCAGTTTACATTCGGGCTGCCGTATTGGTTAGAATAGTTAATGATAGACCTGTCCTGCGATTGGGTCATTTGCCATCTTACACATCCAAGCTATGCCGTATACGGTAGTGCGTGCGATTGAGCGTAAACGCCGTCGCTATTTAAAGCAGGACTGTTGTATTGTTTCGTCTATAGTGAAAGAAACAGGTTGTTAGCTTGAACATAGCCCGAACTTTAAGAGCGATTTTCTCCGTTATTTAGAAAATGGACTGACATCATAAGCGTAGATAATATTCGCTTCTATGATCCATAGGGATGTCCAAATGAGTTGTATTACATATCAGTGTAAAGCTTAGTGTCTGTAAAATTCACATATAGGCATAACTACGATCTCATTTTTTGCGACTTTTGACTCATTCCGACGGAGCGCATCACGTGTGTGGCGCTCCGACAAAATGAGTCATAAGTCGCACGGCGAGTTTTCCCGTAATGAGCCGCAAATGAAGGGGAAGCAGTGCTCGGGTCGAAATTTTTTTATATGGATTTTGATTCCTTGTTGTTTTATCTGTTTGTACAGAAAATTTCAGCGTGTAAAAATGAGTACAAGTGTCCCAAATCACAGTTTTTCTGAGACAATTTTTTCGGTTACATTTTTTTCGAACGCTCGCCTTTGCGTTGCGTTTCGCACCTATTGTTCTTGCCCGATTGAGACTCCACCTCCGTTTCTAGGGTGTATGCTAATGAGGCATTGCTCTTGACCCCATTGAAGACAAAACAAAGCATGGTGCGCGCGGCGGTCAAGCGGTGAGGGCTTTAGAATTACGCAATAATAGTGAGCTGACCAAGGCTATCGATTGCATGACCAGCGAGTTTCGTGTTAACTTTGATACATGCCCTCCATTTCATGAAGTGGTGATTGATGTGACGCACAAATCGCGCTGAAAAAAATAATTCCAACGAACGATCACGCAGAATTTATAATACTTTATCTATGAGCTAATGCAATGATCATAATAATCGAACTTGAAACCTCTGTATGCGAGTGTGTACTTTTACAACGGTTATTAATTGGCCTCATTAATGAATTCATTCAAATAATCATAACTTTTTTCCCTGGTATGTGCCTTGCTGTTTAAAGTTCATCTCTGGAGATATAGTAGGGCCTATAAGTTGTCAATTACATGTATTCTCGTTTTTATCAAGTCGACAATTCGTGTGATAATTCGCCAAATTTATATAATGCATACTATTGTTGCCCTGGTTAATAAAAACTTATTGCCCTATTTCTTATGATGGTTTGGGCCGCGACGGCATAGAGAGAAATCGGAAGATAAACATTATTAATGCCCAAATACAATGTAGGTCGTGTTCCCTTTTGAGGATATTCTGACTCTTGTCATCTGTGTATTTTTTTAGAGGTAGGACCTATCTGAGAAAGGGACAGAAAGCTGTGTCGCTACTCAAAAGTGTGCTTCTTCATTTTGTTTTGTTTTTTAATCAGAATGTTTGTAATGATAGCTGTTTGTCGTGTATTGCGTGTAGCTGACATGAATTGTGAGAGGTCAAGTCTGCAAAGAATTTGGCTAACAGCTTTGCGAAGTAGCAGCGCTAATTGTCCATTGAATTGCGTATTCTGAGGAATTTCAAATGAAAGAACTCGGACAACACTGTTCACGCCTTGTATCCGAGTAAACCCTGCATCAACGAAGCCTTAAACAATGAAAGGTAAACTTCCTGCTATCAAGGGGTGGATAAAGACGCAACCAGTATTCTTTCTTCGCCATTGATAGCAGAATCAGTGACTGAATGGAGCAACAGTGTTGGAGGATCGGCATTATGTCTGCTAATTTGTAAAAGAATTTTTCAGTCCCCTTTTGTCTTCAGAACCACAGTCAGGGACGCTAAGTTACTCTATCTCCTACAAGCTGTCGTTACTATCTTAAAACGTGAATTTTATGAAAGGTTAAAAGTGATCGCGGAATCAGTTCTTCTGCGTGACACATGCAGGCTTTTATAATAGCATACCAAGCTTAAATCGTTTACCTGTATAGAAAGGGCGGGGATACACACTTATCGCAATTATCCGGATTTGAGAGTAATACACTCTACTACTTTTCTTCATCTTTCCCTCAACAAAGACCATGGTAATTCAAAACAAACAAACAAACTAACTAACTAACTAACAAACAAGCAGTTGCATTATATCAGAACGTACACAAATTTTTGTGTTTCATGTATGTATAGGTCATCTCTTGATGTATAGTACGCATTTGTTGTCGTTTTTACAGTGTTTCCTAATAAATGCCTATAGCGAAAACCCAACACAACTTTTATCATGGAGGAAAGGGAACTTACATTTAAATAAAACATAGTTTACAGAAATAAGACATGTAAATAAGGCAATCATATACATCCGCACGGCCGATTATAATCTCTTACTTTGATTATCAAACATGATCGCCGGCATTTACGTGCTTTTTTCTAATTTTTTGAACTTTGCCTCATTTTCTCTTTTTTTTTTTAAACAACTGCTCGAAACATTTAAAAATCGTAACACAGTCTGCTAACCCACAACATGATATTCCATTTGATTCGTCACTTATTGTTGGTCGGGTGACGCCAAATGTTGGAATCTCGAGCGATGATACACGGCATTTTGTTTGTTGGTTTTCGTCTCATCGCTCAAAAGAATTTTGACTACGATTACAGAGGTATCATCTACAAGACATAACTGATAGTTTACAGTAGTGATCATCAATTCAGTAAGGATTAGTCAAGTCATGAATTCACTTTAACCATCATGTCTTTTCGAACTACGACATTGTGTGGGTAACCGCGCCTTTTTGTTCTCATAGTTCAAACTAATTCTTGACATAATCAAAACAAATAATTTTCTTTATATAATTTCTCAAAATACTCGAAAGATGGCCTAAGTCAAAACTTTCTACAAAGATTGCATACGGCAATCTTTACTAGCCTCAACAAGTTTTCTAGAGCTATTAGTTCCCCCTATGACGATGATTTCGATTGCGTTTTGAATTTGCATCGAACTACTTTCAAAACAGCTATTACCTTTATATTTCGATTAATAAACCAGTCTTTTGAATTCATAACCAACATTCGTAATCGTAACCATACAGTAACATAATACTGCGTGTCAATAAAAGTTGGAAAATGTAAATGCTATGTCAGTAGCGCAAAATAAATGAGTACCGATTGTCTTCATACATTCTAATTCCTAAATGATGTCGCTACGAAAATGACGCATGGTTTGACGACTGCTTCTAGCAAAGAAAAGTAAAAAGGAATGGGATATACTTCTAATGATAGTACCACGCCGTACAATGCATTTCACTGTATTTGGTAACGTTTGGTTACGTTTCTGTGCGCTTTACGTACGGAAAATAAAAGGCAGATTGATGCTATTAACATGCTTACACACAACGCATTCAAAATGTTTTTTGAAATACACCGTGTGCAATATAATATTTTAGTATACGTTTTGAAACTTTGAATTTGCGAGTCCTTTATAAAGTTATAAGCAGGGTTATTACATTATCAAGCAAAAATTTAAGTATTTAGGGATTAGGATTTGCGCAGACGACTAACAGTGCTATATATAGCGATCGTTCGCAACAGAGACAATCCTCTTCATTAGATATACAATGTAATTCTGTCTTCATGAATTGAAAGAGAAACGAAAAGAAGTCAACTTTTTAACTTCATGTAGCTTTCTCACCAATTGAACTTGATTTGATCCGCCATGCATGATATTGCTGTGTGTTCTATTAATTCTATTAAATTATCTAATCGGCGTGCTTGTTTTTTATGCAGAATATCACAAGTAAGTTTAATTCATTGAAGTTCATAATATTTGTACATATGGCGTGTTCGTAGTTTCGTATTTTCATTTTTATAATATATCATTTGTCCATTATCTGATTCTGACCACGAAAATATGGTGACTGTTTAAATGCGGAGCATGTACTGGAAAAATGTAATGTCTCCTGTCAGTATAGACAAACAAATTTCTAGTCTATCCCCGCTTTAAATGGAAATGAAAAAAAAAAACAAGTTCGACTTTCAGTAGATTTCAACCGTTTTATATAGTGCCTGATTCATGTAATGGACACACTTCTTTAGCACATAAGCAATCACACAACTTTCGGGAATAGATGTATGTCTTAATGATTGTATCTCATGGAAGAAAACTCGTCTCCTTGCCTGAATTTTAGCTTCTTCCTGTTCAAGCTTGCGTGAAAGAAATAGTTGAACATCAATCGCAATCATTAAGAGAGGCACATCCTTAAAAATAAGCACAGGAGTACTGTTTTCTGTATGTTCCGTAGAGCTGTAAAATGCAGCTCTATGGTATGTTCACAGGTATTCTGTTGTAAACGCGGTGCGCTTAGTCTTTATTCTAGACGGCGAAGGGAATATCCAAAGCTTATGATACAGTGTATATCCTTTTATTTTAAAACAACAACAACAACAACAACCAAAAAAAAAAAGATTCCTCTTGAATTTTACCGTATTTTGCAATTATCTATCATTTTCCGGCAAAAACGCTAGTGCGAAATCGCTAACACCACGCCGATGTCGCTTTATTTTCATCCAACAAAAAAGGATAATGCAAAAACAATGGACCGGTACACTACAATACATTATAATGAATAATATTGTAAATAAACAGAGTGATTTTTGTTTAAAATTGATTTATTTGTTTAGAGGGTAGTATAAAAATAGTGTAGATAATCCCTTATATGAGGAACTTTAGATATGATAACGGTACATTGGTCCAGATGAAGACTATACAAGCGCACCGCGTGACAGCTGTGGACATCATAACCCTTTGGATATTCCCTTCGCTGCCTTGAATAAAGACTAAGCGCATCGCGTTTACAACAGAACACCTGAGGACGTACGGAAGACAGTGCTCTTCTTTTTATAGCGGTTAGTTTCGATTCAGAAGTATAGGGATATAAAAACGAGACCAAATTGGTTTAAAAAAAAAAAAAACAAAAAAACATTTTTTATGACTAAGCTACTCATTTGGAAATGCTATCATAGCTTGATAAGCATATCTCTGCCCGACAAACAAACTGACACCAAAAAGGTTTTGCCACCTCAGGTGGTACCAACAACCCATTTTTCGGGTCTTGGCCCATGGACTATAAATTGAAGTGTGTTCATGCTACATTTGAAGGGATAGCATATAGCGAAGGGAAAACAAACCTGAATGGCCATCTTCAGGAAGCTATTTTTTGTTGGCGATTATGAATTACTTAACTATGAAATTGAAATAAAAACATATAGAAAAACGACTGCAAAATCTTTGCATAATGTGCCATTATCTATAATCAAGTTTCCATTACGTTTCTTTTATGATACATTTCCTTCGATTAGTGCTCCTTTATTCTTTCCCATTACATTTCATCACTTTCCTTTCCGACTATCCACTTCATTCCCTCCTACAAACGTATACAGATATTTTGCCCGTATATACAATCTCAAAAGATATTGCCATAACATAGATAGGCAAACCTGACCGGATGTAACATTACATTTCGATTGCTAAAGTGTGATCGGATTACCATCCATCAAAAAGAATTTAGAAGACCATCATATTTCTCCCCCCCCCCACCCTCTTTCATCTCTCTCCCTCTCTTTCCAGATATCCAATTCTTTGATTGAATAATATCATTAGTGAAGATCACTTCTCGATGATGCTTTATATATATATATATATATATATATATATATATATATATATATATATATATATATATATATATATATATATTTATATATATATATATATATACAACAATATCTAATATATGTACATTCATCAAACAACATTTAGAAGACCAGCCTATTTTTCTCCCTCTCTCTTTCTCTCCCTTTCAATCTTTCTTCTCATCGCTATAGATTCCAGTGTTTCGCCTGAAGACCGGAAGACCTCATAAATGTTCTATCAAATATACAAATTCCACAAAACAATAGTCTTTCCGGTTAGTGATGAGTTTTCATCATAATAATATTATAACAAATAACTTCTGTCTTATCACTATGTGAAATCTTATTTCATGTGATTCGTAATGAGCAATACTTCTTGGCAGTAGAGTTTTAAGTCAATTATAACATTGTACATACAATTGGCAGCATTTAACCCCTACTGTTGAATCACAAATGTGCTCGTTGATCTCTTTTATTAAATCCCATGGAAACCTTAAATCATATCTGTAGGCAGACATAATGGATAATTCCAGAAAGCAAACTTCTTATACAAAAAAAAAAGAGAAGAAACTTCTGTGTGGATGGCAGGTACCGCAATAGCATGGATTTTTTCAGATTTAGTTATCATAAGTTGTCAAAGAAAGCAAGAAAGATGCAATGATTTATTTGAATATTGAAAATCCCATCAGGTTCTTGTCAACATTATGAAAGGGATAATTGCTGAAACAAAACCGAGAAACTAACTCAAATGAAAGATTGGTCTGCGAAACTCAACTTCGATGTTGCTTGAAGTTGTTTTTTTTTTTTTTCTTTCTCTCATACCTATGAATGACAATCTGATTATGTCATTTACAGGTCGTTCAAATAATCTACTTGGCCAACAAACCAAATAGAGGATATTCTGTATAACATTCATGCAACGCAAGAGCCGATGGTTATTGCCTTTATGGGGTCCTATATATTCATCATGGTGAAACACAGCCTAACATATGCGAATGTTTTACGCAAGAATACTTTGAATAGACCAGGTGGCCAGAGTATCAGGTTACATTGTACCTTATTGAATAGACAGGATGTTGATATAAAGACATTCCTGGACGCGCTCGTAGAAAAGTCGGGGATTATGAGCATAATAGAGAAGTTCAAAGGCCGATTACAGACGGTCTCTTTTTTTCTGCACCGGTCCATAGAATGCATTTGCCTTCGTAGAAAGCGCTCCAAATTTGTGAAGAGTGATCCAATTTTGTGAGAGATGGACCTGTGATAACCCATCGCTTCAATTGAACACTTTGTTTAGGAGCAAGGTATTTTGGGCAATAAAAGCATGAAATGTTCTTGTCTTATCTCATGTGTATCGATGAAATCAAATGTTTTCATGCTGCTATTGAAGTGGTTTATTCACTTATCGTGCCAGCGTAACATATATATATATATATAAGGATATATATGCATTTAGGTAGGACTACATTTTTTCATTCCATTAGACTTCGCGCACTCATGCACAATCATTGCAGCATTTTCATATTCATAAACGATTGCAGCAAATGCTCATTTCCTTTATACATTATGCTTATTGAATGAGATTAGTTCTTCATTTCTTTCTTGTCTTTTATCGGGGGATGACTGGTACTGTATAAACAATTAAACAAATATTGATTTACACTCATGACATAAGAGAAGAACAATTCAGCAAAATTAGCCGTCTGTTATGAGAGATTGAAGAATGCCAGGAGAAATGTTGTTTATTTCAACAAAGATATTGCCTTTTCCTTATTTTCTCAAGTGATGTAATAATTTTAGGCCTTCAAGCCTGTGTGGCTTGTGCTTGTCATACTTCTATGATCATGTCGGCTTCTTCTACAGCTGCTGGAGTATACGCGATGGCCAGCCTTTTTTTTTTTTTTGTTGTTGCTAAATTGAATTAACTTCTGCGTCGAATTCGGGAATGGTCACCTGCGACCCTGTTTGAAAAGACGCTCTCTCACATGGAGACGAATTTGAATTGTCTACGGGCATTCTAATTTGAATACGTTTTTTTGAAGTGATAGGATATAGTGAGAGGAAACTGAGATTGAATTATGAACATATTCATGGCGCTATCTTTTTTTTCTTTTATTTTGTCGACGAGTTTGAATTACATAACTGTAAAATTAGAAAACAAACGTACACACACACACACACAGAAAAAAAAAAATGACTATGAAATCTTCGCATAATGTTAAACCATTTTGAACACTCGAATATGCCATTTTCTCTTCCTTTGTAATACATTTGCCTCGATTCGTGCTCCTTCATTTTTATCTCATTGCATCACATTACTTTCCTTTCCAGCTATCCACTATGTCTTCTTTATTCTCATCATCTTCAATTAGTCGTCTAGATTGAATATCCTCATCGATGGTGGCGATCACTTATCCAAGATACTTTGCCAGTATTATTATGTATAATCTATCTATAAGATATCACCATAACGCAGATTATAGGCAAACCTAGCCGTGTATAATATTTCATTTCGTTTGCAAAAGTGTGTTAAGATTACCATTCATCGAACAAAATTTAGAAGACCAGCCTATTTTATTTTTCTCTCTCTATCTCTCAATCTTTCTTCTTATCGCATAGACTCCGATGTTTCATAGGCAGACCGGAAGAGCTTATAAATGTTCCGTCAACTGACTTGAACATGTGTTTTATAAGATCATATAGTTGTAAGTGAATATATAACTATATAAATATATATATATATATATATATATATATATATATATATATATATATTCTCCACCCTTTCTCATGTCTCTCTCTCTCTCTCACACACACACACACACGCACACACACACACACACACACACACACATAGACAAAACAATAATCTATCCCGTTTGCTGATGACTTTTATCATATATATCATATCACAGTACACTGTGTAAGATTTAATCTCACTTGATGTGTAGTGAACAATATCTCATCCCGACATTACGGTGTATATAGGGTTGTAAGTGAATCGTGATTGCACATAAACTTTGCAACATTAAACCCGACAGGAAACCTACAAATGCGCTCGTTGATCTCCTTTATTGATCCCATGGAAACCTAAGACATATAATTATGGTCGAAATCTGGAGGCAGTCATGATAGATAAATTCAAAAAGAAAACGTCTCTATACAAAAAAAAAAAAAAAAATAGATAAATAAATAAATAAATCGTGGATTTCACAGGTTTAGTCATCATTAGTTGTCAAAGATTGCGAGAAAGGTGCAATGATTTAATTGAATATTGAACATCCCATCAGGCTTTTGTCAACATTATAAAAATTGTTGAAACAAAACCGAGAAACCAACTCAAATGGAAGATTAGTTCGCGAAACTCAACTTCGATGTTGCTTGAAGTTGTTGTTTGTTTTTCTGTCATACTTATGAATGACAGCCTGCTTATAAGATCGTTAAAAGAATCTATATACTTGACCAACGAACCAAATGGAGGATCCCTGTATAGCATTCATACAACGCAAGAGCCGATATTGCTACTACGGGGTCCTATATATTCATCATGGTGAAACACAGCCTAACATAATTACGCGCGTGTATTACGCAAGAATACTTTGAATAGACCAGGTGGCCAGAGTATCAGGTTACATTGTACCTCCATGAATAGTCAGAATGTTGATACAAAAACATCCCTGGACGCGCTCGTAGCCGCCATCTGAAAAGTCGGGGATTATGAGCATAATAGAGATGTTCAAAGGCCGATTACAGACAGCCAGTTTTTCTGCACCGGTCCATCGAATACATTATAATGAGGTGCTTCGTATGTATTATGTAACCTTTTTTACGGACCTCAATGATTTAATGGTTGTTGGGAATCGAATGTGCAAGTTCTCATGTGGTTGTCACCAACATTTATCATAGCATTTATACTTCGACAATGACATACGCTGCAATAAAGCGAGAAACAAGACATATGGCAGAAGTTTTTTGTTCTTTTCTATCTCTTTCTCTCATACGCTTAGCATTCACGGGAAATTGTATATAAAAATTACGATGTTTGATATTTTGATGCTTGCAGCATTTTCAAAGAAACCTTGAGATAACTAGACCGGTGGTGTAATGTAAAACATTTTCTTGAATAAAGAAACGATTCAATCAATATCTATATATATTTGTGTATATGTATATAATATATATATATATATATATATATATATATATATATATATATATATATATATATATATATATATATATATAAATGTATATTTATATGTCTTAATCTATGTATATGTATATATATATATATTTTGCCAAGATTACAAACCTATCGAGACGGAAACTGTTAATATACCGACCTATCCTGCAGCAACGATGTTTTTTTTTTTTATCTCCTGCTTACGACAATGTGTAAGCTCTACATATATTTCAAAGCTTTCGGGGAATATCAGAAAGGACAAAGAATGTGTGTGTGTGTGTGTGTGTGTTTTTTTAAGAGAGGCAAAAATAGTAAAAATACTAATACACCATACTGATAATGTAACAATATGGAACATCTACAATGTACATTTATTATTACCTTTTGAGTGATCATCAACATCATCATCATCATCATCAACAAATGGTTCCCTTGATGTAATTATACAATAGCTTTTCTCTGTTGTTGTTAATTGTCATTATTACCATGATTATTTCTACACTGTTCAAGTTATCGAGTGATAAAGACACACATACAACCACACAATTTTTCTAATTTCTTTGCAAGGAGAGATACATGTACACACGGTGATGGTACTCCATATTCTTAGAAAGACTGCAAGTGATCTCTGCAATGTAGAAAATCGTCCATTTTTTGGACAGGCATGAGTGTTTACATGTAATACGCAGTTGCACAGACTTGTAAGGGCTTTCATTGAACATTGTACAGTGTGTACATCGTATCGTCTCGCGATCGCTTGCAGGCACACAGGCATGGGCACGGATCCACAGACATGGACACGCAGGCGCACACATAGTCATGAGCACACACTTACAAAGGGGATATTATTATTTACAATGCATGCACGCACGGCCTCCAATGGATTCGCACGCAGGATGCTAGTCCACTGCCTAGACTGCCTTCGTATACCGCCAATGAGGGCGTATGAGAGAGTGAAAAAAAGATAAGAGTCCCGTGTCGGGACTAGCAGGATGCTAGATTCGCACGGACTCGCACGGTAGCGTGCCAGCACCACGCACGGTACCGTGCCAACACCTCGCACGGTAGCGTGCCAGATGGTCCGCACTCGACGGTGGCACGCAGCCGCACGGAGGCGCACTGACTGGCACGCAGCCGCACGGAGGCGCACGAGGTCGCACGGGGTCGCACGGGGGCGTACAGAAGCGCACGCACCCGCACGAGGCCGTATGAAATGGCACGGAGCCGCACGCACCCGTGCGAAACCGCACGCAGCCGCACGAAGCAGCCCCGTGCGCAGTGCGTGCGGGAGTAACATAACTTAATGGTCTGACTGTACTTGTTACACTGTACCCCACTCTACGTTCTTCCAATCTACTTGTTACACTGTACCCCACTCTACCCTACTCAAACTCATGTTCTGAAACATTTGTTACCAGATTCCAAGTGTTACTGACATCATTGTTGCTCTAAAGAAATTCAACCAAAACCTGCAGCATCAGAATCTCCCACACCAAACATATCAGGGGGCTGTATGGAGAAAGTGTTTAAAGGGACATTCCGGACGATTTTAATAATTTCACATCATGTAGTACATAAATCAACAGCTTCATGTATAGATTTGTAGAATTTATTGTGGTTCTTGAGCAGAGAAACAGTACTTTCAAAAACCTGAAACAAATTACACTGAACAAAGATGATGACATAGGAGCCTCACATATCTCAGAAATGTAGCAGTGTCATTCCATTACAATACCGCATGCTTGCAAGCTCACCTGTGTGTAATCTATTCTTGCCTTCTTCTTTTGTGCTGCTTCCTTGAGCCACATCTCATGCATTCTTATGGTGAGGCTGCCATGTCATCATCCTTGTTCATTGCAATTTGTTATAAACTTCGAAAACATTCTTATTTTTCATCCCAATCATTATAAATCCTCAAACTCTGTACCCAGTATAACTAATTTATATATGTTCAAATGTAAAAATATGAAAATCATCCGGAGGTCTCCTTTAATTGTTTGTATCCAGATGTGGAATTCTCTTTTAGATGTCAAACTTTGCGCTATTGTGACAAATTGTTGCAAAAAAAATAAAAATACTTCTACGATGAAATTTTTTCTCTGACCAAAAACTTTTTGCCGAATCCAATTCTAATGAAAGTTTACTGATCTGTTGGTTTCACCTTGTGCTTCCCATCAAAGCCAACTTAAACATGGGGTAGAGCCTCCCCTCAAGACTTTGCACTTTATGCCCTTGCCATTGTGGTTTGATATGCCCCTTTAAAGCAAATTGTTACATTGCAGAGGTATGACTCTTTTCAAAGTAGGCTGGGAATCAGATAAGATCACTTTTTGATTTATATTCAAACAAAAAGGAAGAATTGACTCTGTTGTAAGAGTAGCGAAAACAATAGAGACTTGAAGTGCGTAATGTAGACTATGTAAAAAAACAAAGCATCAGAAAAAGATCTTGATCAAATTATTGGCCTTGATCGTATAAACAGAGTGAGGTCACGCTTCTGTGATAGTGCCTACAGGTGTGGTGAGAAAAGAAGTGCAAGACTGATCCCCTCTTTTTCTTACCCCGCCTGGAATTCACTTGCATGCCCGTGGCCACTCCAGATCACTTTATCTGGATACTTCAGACTATTTTGAGTCCACCAGCCACTTTGATAAGCCTTGGCACAGTAAGAAATGCCTGTAGTTTCAAAGTTGTCGCATGCTTTTTGTTTGTTTGGGTTTTTTTTTTTAAAATCCTCTGAAATTTACTGCCATCTTCAGCAGTCTAATGCTTGTCATATTTTATAAACAGTGCAATGGAAACCTAAATGAAAAGACTTTTCACTTGTTTTTGGACTCTATGCTAATGTCTTCATTAATTTCGACTGATTATTTCCTCTGTTTTCTTCAAATTTGTTGTGATGAACTAATTGTCCGCCTATTCTCTGTGCTATGAGACGGAACTAATCTTGCTTCTGTGCTTGAGAATGTGAATGCAATCAATTATCCTAGGAGTCTATTGTTTTGTTCTGTCTTTTTTATGAAGTCAATGGGACTAGGAGTTATGTTGTGACAGAAATATGAATAATCTGCACAATCTGTGAGTAGTGCAGGTAGTACAGCTCAAATGAGAGTTTAATTTTTATCCTGTTATATATCATCTAATTATGTGTGTACATTCTGATGCAGCTTGTAAAGGCAATATTTTATGTGTGATTGCGTCCTTTGAAATGAGCAATACTTTTCCTCATTCTCGTAATTTCTGGGAATGTTTGACTGAAGGAATTCGGTCTTCGTACCGCAAATTCTGACTTAACTTTGTAATTTGTCTTTGTTCCACAAATCCTGATTTACCGAGGTAATTTATTAGGTTTGTGACAAGGGGGGCATCTTTACAGAGCCTCTATATGTTGTCTGGGTGGTACTTAACCAATGTCATTGGGGGACCATCATGTCCAATGTAACTTATATGAGGGGAATTACTCAATAAAGCCATAATTGTGCGTGGACCTCCTTTCAAGGGCACTGCGATTGATTACCGTAGCAGATATCGAGCACGGATCTCATACGATGACGAGCTCATTTCAGCAAGACAGGGAAGGGTTGGTCCTGAAGGAGAGATATTTTGCTTGTTGCAGAAAAAGAAAAAAAAAAAAACAGGCTAAATAAAATTCCAAGGGGGAAGAATGGCTAAAAGCTATCATGATCTGATTTTATGGCTGTTGTCATGGAACTTTATTGATTTTGTTCTCCCTTTCAATTTTTGTTCCTTCCAAGAGGCTTTCAACGGGAGCTCTTCAATTTTCCCTCCCACTTTTGTACCCTTGAAGTTTTTGTTTTTTTATTGATAAAGATGATCTTTTCAAAACATCTATGAAAAAAAGAGTGGAAAATGTAGCATTGATCTATCATAGATACCACATTCTTTGATCCAATTCAGTTGACTGCCAGAAGGAACCCCCCTCCCCCATTTTTTTCGTTTTATCTTCTTTTATTTTTAAAGAGGGAAAAAATATGATTGTGTTGGAGAGGATTGCTTACATGACTTCATCTCATCTGCCCTAGATTTTGGGAGGTTTGCTGAATATATTTGAGATTTAAAGCGTCTGAAAGACCGTGATACCCAGGGAAGTCTTGTAAGATTTGGCTGGCAGGAAAAAGCTGCCCGTGAAACCATAGACTAAGGGCAGAGTGATGTTCGACTGTTGCTAATCGTCAATGTGGCCAAGTAATATTTCAGTGCATTTCATTTTCTTCGGGATGTGACAGCATCCAAAATGAAAACAAATGTAGTTACTTGTCGTTCCCTTGTTTCTGAAGTGAAAAAATGATTGCAATGGCCTGTGTTTTGTTGGATAATATGCAGATTTATGTGAGTAAGATTAGATTTTAGATGCATTGTATGCTATTACAGCTTGAAGTGCACATGCACTGCACATTCAAGACTAGTGGACATTGGTCAACAGAGTAGAAATATGCCAACAGAATTCAGTTCAATCGTACTTTATTTCCATCAATAAAGGGAAATACATAATAGAAGATGATACATTCATGGTAGAAGATTCATCAGAACCACCGATGATGTATTAGAGTTGTGGAATTTTCAAGTTTAGATGTACTCTTAAAACAGTTACATTTGCAACCATCTCCTTTATATACATGTATGGCAAATATTTTGCATGGTATCTATTCTTGCAAATTTTGCGAGTCAGATGCTATTCGCAAATTTAAAAGCAGGCACAATTATCAATACTTATCTCCAACATCAATGCGACCTGCCTGCACATGTTTTTCTGTACATTTGCAAATATACCCTCTTGCGAAATTGTCAGAAGTCCCATTTTGTTAAATATATCGTGTATAAAATATCCAAATTGGATGAAGTGATGATGTCATCACCTCACAACTCTCCCATTCGTTTAACAGAGATGTTACAAAAAGTCAGCTTTTTTTTTTCATCAATTTAACAAGGACAAACCCTTGCCTTTGTAAGTAATCTCCATTAGGTTATTAGATACAACAGTGATTTGAGCCAAAAGATACAAGTTTTTCTTTTTGGATGTCATGACAGATAATGACAATGAAGATTGTTGTGTGGGTCAGTTGTGGAATTGTGTTGTGATGACATAATCACCCCACAGTATTTGCTCAGCATGCAGAGTTAACACACATAACATTCTGTAGAAAACATGTGCAAATTGAAAGTCCTATAACTTTCTTCTTGTTTTTTGTGGGAGATGGATGAAACTTCTACCATTTGATTTGTTTTGTGTTTTTACTCTGTTAAAGCCAGCTTGAACACTTTAATTGAATAGCCCATCAAGGTATCTTGTACTTCCACAATCTTTTTCATATCAATCAGAGACTCTCCATGTGTTGTTGGAAAGGATCTGTGTGCTAGACATTTGCTACACTATATTGATCCAAAATCAAACAGGAAGGGATGTATAATATACTGTTTAAAATTCTCTAGGGACTCAAGCATCACAAAATGAAAATGCAAAAAATCCAATATCAAATATGAGCATTGCTTCGTGAAATTGCACCAGCATGCATATATCTACTTTGGGTCCGTTTGTGTGTTTTGTTTTGTTTTGTTTTTGTCAAGGGTTGAAATATTTTGGTGTCTGCAAGTGTATGCTACCTAGGAGGCCCAGCAGCTCAAGAAAGTTCTCATTTTGCTGTTTATTTTCTGGAGACACAAAGCTATCTCCGGACAGCTTCTTACTGCTCCGGCATCATTGCAGGATTTTATTGCGGAGGAGGAGTCATGTGGGTGTGAGAGCAAGATGAGAGGAATCCATTAAAAGTGCTTGTGTCCCGTTGTTGTTTGTTTTTTGCCAAAGTCAGGGTTATACTTGATGAATATATCATAAATGGAGAGGTGCAAGTTGAAATTACAGATTCTGAAGTGACAGAAAATGGGTCAATCTTTTTGTCAACAAGGAATCCTTAATTTTACTGGAGGCTAAATATGGTGAATGATAAATTTGTTGTTGTTGTGTTTTAAAGAACGAAAGGAGAGAGAGATAAATTTGTTTAATATAAAATCCTCCAGCACATCATTGTGTGCCTGGCAGAACGATGTAAACACACGCGAGTCGAGGAAGATGTGCCTCAAAGAATGACATGACCAAGGCTCAGAAGTATAACATGCACCTCGTGTGTGTTTGTGTCATTTTCCCAGGCACACCTTCCTTGAATCGCATGTGTTTGCATCATTTCTTGGGGCACATGATGACATCTTTTGAAATGAAATTACAAAACACTTTTAATTATATCAGGGCAATTACCCCCTAGCTAAATACTGGTTAGTAATAAGGTTAGAGTAAAGATTAGGGTTAGGTTTAGGGTTAGAGTCTGGGTTAGGGTTAGGGTCAGGAGAAGGGTCTGGGGTAATTGTCGGGGGGGGGGGGTAATTGACCTAGACCCCTTCTAATACCTACAATAAGTATTCCTGCATATTTTTTTTTTTTGAACAGTTAATCATGCAGTATGTGTACCTCACAATGGAAGTAATTGTACACAGTGGTCTGTGTGGCCAATACCAATAGTGATTCACACACACTGTCGCATATACCATGGATATTTCATTGTGGTATGGCATTTATTTCTCAAACAATATTTTGTCATCAACATAGCAATGTCATGTTTGGTCACATGATGCTATGTAGACCAATCATTGAACAGGATTCAGTAATGAAGGATAAATTACACTACACTAACCGTAGACCCTGCAATGAACTTATGCAGGGACTTCTGCATTTTTGTGAGTGGACTTTTAACTCTTTCAGTACTACTGTGTCTCGTTTGCATCTAATATCAATGGCACATTTAGTTGGCAATACTCAGAGGGTTAGTGGTATACACTGATACAGTTTCATCTGCTACAAGTTCCACTTTCTGTAATGTCATCTAGGAAACACTGGAGTGGGGGAGGGGGGAGGGAAGAAGGCTGTGAACCTAGAGGAGATCCTCGATTCAAATCCCGAAAGCATGCAGTACATCCATCTACTAGGTGTTTTCAGCCATAATGTCTAATAACTCCACTTAACAAGATGTATTTCATCATAATTGTCAAATTTTGCTCACATGCAAATGTGGATTAAGAGTGCTTGCAGGAGGAATTGAACAGAATGTTAAGCTCCAGGGACTATGGAATACAAAAATGCATGTTGGATACGCCCAATAAAAACCTTTCAAACCAAGGTCCTGTCATTGACATCATCTGTCAATCACTGGTAAAGTACTAATTTGATTAACAGAAGAATTGTAATGCACGTTCTCTTAGACTGATAATAACTTGCATTTTCCTTATTCCAGTACATTCAAACGGTGATCCTTAAATTTGAGGATAGCTAACCTTGAGGATAAGTTCTATGGGGTGCCAAGTGTCACATGGTCAATTTCATTAATGAAATGATGTGACAAAATTATTTCATCAACGAAATGATTGATTTCGTAAAAAAATTGACCATGCGACATTTGGCGCTCGATAGAACTTATCCTTGAGGTTAGCTATCCTTGAGGTTAAGGATCATCACATGAATGTAACTAATGTATTTTGTTAATCATATCAGTACATTAGCAATGAAAGCATATTGATGAATGTGATGAAGTAGTTAACCATTACCCTGCCGAACCAAATTAAGAGAACGATTTTTGTGGACTTGATAGGACGATGCACTAAACACCGGAACATTTGCTGCACATACACCCATACAACCTCTTCAGACATACTATTTTACATCAATATCCATCCTCAATGCTGTAAACAAGTTTGTTTTGCACATTCTCTTGTACATGCTTTTCAAAAGGCCTCTTATACTCTTTCATGCACAAAATGCCCAGGGGACTAAACATCCTTCAGAACATTCCCAGACTTTGTCACATGGAAAATGAGAATATCTAAAAAAACCATGGGCATTGAAGCAAATTAGATTATTCTTTTGGTTTTTTTTTCTTCTTCTGTTTTTGCAGAGTGAGAGAGGAGAAAAAAAATGATGTGGGAGTATTGGGGAGGTGTCAGTTGACAGTGGAAAAGAAAAGTGCAGATAATCCTTTTCCTGCATTTTTTTCCATCCTATTTTGAGAGTAGGACATGTGATATAAGGGGGATGTGTATTTTGATAGTGACTGCAAACTCCATGCCCGCAGCTGTCCCGATAACAGCGGATGCCAGCCCTGGCGCTCCCTGGGGACGCGCCACAACATAAATGTGAGGGGAAGTTTGTCAGCTCCGTCACTTCCACTTCCATCTTCTGCTTTAAACTCCAGCATGATTTTATTTTTTTCTTTCCTCCCCAACACAGAATTGTAGATGGGAGAGGGATGGGAGGGTAAGGGAGGGCCAGATGTCAATGAAGGGAGAGCTAGATGAGGGAAGGAAATACCCGTGTTTTGCAGCCATGGACTGACATTAAAGGACAAGTTCACCTTCATTAACATAAGGATTGAGAGAATGTAGCAATATTTGTAGAACACATCATTGAAAGTTTAAGGAAAATCAGACAATCCGTTCAAAAGTTAATTATTACATCTTTTGAAAAAAGTACACATCGTTACTGACATATGTTATGGGTAATATTATTCCCATTGTCTTTAGAAAGAGGCAAGTCAGGTGCTCTTTTATTATGCGAAAAAAGTGAAAATATGTTGAATTTTCTTTACATTTTCTTTACACTGTTGTACTCATATGACATCACGAATCTTAGTAGTCTCCTCATCCAGCGGTTCCAACACAAAAATTTTAAAAATTCATAGCTTTTGCATCGATTGTACAATTTTCCTCAAACTTTCACTGAAGTGTTCTACTAATATTGCTGCATTCTCTCAATCCTTATGTTTATGAAGGTGAACTTGTCCTTCAACATATCAACGGAAGATCATAGAGGGAAGAACACCACGTCAAACTCCTAAGCGATTCTTCTATTAAAGTACACACTAGTTGATAGGGAATGGATTGTCACGAGGACAGGAAATTTTGTAGGGGAGGAGAGCCAGAGAAGGATGAAAATAAGCTTGTTTTCTGGATAATAACTGACATTAATATTCATATCTATGAAAAAATGGGATGGGCAGGGGGAAAAAAGGAGAGCAATTCAAACTTTCCAGCACTTGAGTGATTTCTTCTTCTTTTTTTTTTCTGGTAAATGGTTGATGTGAGAGACAGGAAAACTTTGATTTTGGGGGAGAGGGGAGGGGAAGAAACGGACATGTTATTTTTAAGCTTATGACTTACATGAATCCTTATACTAATATATAGAGAGATAGTGTGTGTGTGTGTGTGTGTCTGTGTCTGTCTGTCTGTCGGTCTGTCTGTCTGTAGTGAACATTCAAGTAAAATGATTCATGTGCATTCCTTGACAGGAAATATTCTGTTTTGTGTTTTCATTTTGTTTATTCACACATTCAGGAGGAGTGTACGGCAACAAATGAAATCAAAATAAAACAAAAATACGGAGAAAAAAAGAGTATGGAAGAGATCACTGCTTTGAACTCCAAAGTGATTTTTCCTTTTTAGAATAGCCCATGGGCATGGGAAGGGGGAGGAGGATTCTAGAGCTTGAGGGTGGGAAGGAGCAGAGTAGGGCTGTGTTTTTAACCTGTGACTTGTGCCAATTATCTTGATGGAAACTAGGATGAAGAGAGGATGAGAAATAGAAGACATCTCAGCCAGAAACTCTTCAGTGCATTACGAGATAGTTTAGGCGAGGGGGAGGAGACCTAGAAAATATTGGTAGGGGAAGTCTGAAGACGAGAATAAAATTGGCTTTTGTTTTAGCTTTTCACGTTTATTATCATATTAATAGAAAATAGGGATAGGGTTTCACAGCACGAAGGAGGGGGGGGGGGGAGAGAACACAACCTCTAACTCCCAAGTGGTTTGCAAAGTTGCTGGGGGTAGGGAAGGGGGTCAGTTAGGGCAGAGAGAATGGGGGAAGTTATCAGCGCGGCTCATGTTTACCGGTGACTTCCATCATTATCATATCGACACGGGACTCCAGAGCTCCTTCCAGAGCCCAGTCTTTGTTTCGTGGCGCTCTCCCGCCTGGCCTGCACGCGGGGCAGAGAGGAGGTGTGAAAATTCTAAAGGCAGAATCCCGTCAGATTCCCGTTTCACCCCCCTAGCTTGTTAGAATTCTCACCCTAACATTGAGGGACATGAGACTTGACTTCTGTGCATTCTATTTATACAGGCATTTTGTTCCCAGGCTATTTGAGAGATTTCACTTCCTACAGCGGCACTTGTCATATCAAACAGTGAGATGTTACATCTGACAAGTACCGTTCGCGTCTTACTTAATTTCTTTCTTTGTAGTGCTCAGAGCAAATGATTCCATATCTTAACTTCTTATCCTCTTACAAAAATTTACATTACTCTGACAAAGAGATATTTTCTCAAATTGCTATGATAACTGAGAAAGGAGACCAAGATGGGTTAAAATAAGTAGTACATAGAAATAGTATGTGTTTACTGTTTAGTTGACAAATTGTATCTCAAAAATGTTAAATGTTCAGGAGAGTGAAAAAAAAAAATGGCAGCCAAAGCACTGTAACAAATGGGATTGCCTTTCCTTTTACATGCCATGGATGCTTCATTTTGGGGGTAAGGCAGCTAGGATTTGGACAGGACATCATTTAACTGATGATCTGACAATTAATCCAAACAGAGCTCTTTTACCAAAATTTGAGATACAAGGTCTTGTCTCCCCACCAACAATACATGTACAAATTGTATAATTCCACACTCAGCAGTCCAGCTTATGTGCACTGGTTGATGCTATGTTTGGCAAGCTTTTGACAAGCTTTTTTTGTGTGTGTTTCCCCAATCAATCATAATCATAAGAGTATGCACAAACTTTTGATTGTATTATAAATCAGTCTATTTCACTCATATATATATATATATATTTGCAAGTCATCAATATAGTTGGCCCATAGCAGCATTGTAAGTGATACAACACACGTAAGTTCTCTTGACCTATCTTTTTTTAAAGAAAGGTATTTCCAGAAGAAGGGAATCTACATCTGTATCATTCCCTGTGCTCGATCTCAAAATATGAGGTTTGCGGGCATGTAGAGTAGTTGCCAGCAACAAGTCTCTTAGACAACACACATGGAGCCTCTGTGATTTGACTTATTGCATTTATTTACAGGAGGCGACCAATAGACTGTATATTGGATATGGAGATGTTGGTGGGCAAATGGAATGAAGGTATATCATAGGAAAGAGAAAGAGAAGGAGATAATAAAGAGCAAGGGAGGGGAAAGAGAGAAAGATATTGGTAGAGAAACATATTGAGAATATACTAGAAAATAGAAATACAATGATAAAGAGAGAGTGAATGAGCAAGTCAGGGAAAGAATGATACTGGAACACATTTTCTTTTTAGGAAGGGGGACAAAATGAAAGAAAAAAAGAATAAGGAAGAGAGGAAGGAGAGAGAAATTGACAATAGATAGTGGGGGTATGGTAGAAAGAGAAATATATAAAAAGAGAATGAACATATTAGGGAAAGGATATACTGGTAGGCAATTTGAGTTAAGAAAAAAAAAAGGAGAGTGAAAGGGAGTGAGATAATGAGAAAGTGAGAGGGGGAAAACCAGATATTGGTGGTACATAGTGAAGATATGTAGGTAAGATATAGATACAAGCATATACATATGTATTAAAAGAAAGAGAAAAAAGAGAGATTTTATGAGCAAAACAGGGAAAGTGGTGCACTGGTAGGTGATTGGAGTGAGAAAGAAAAGGGACAAGAAATGGGAAAGAGATAGTGGCAATGCAAAGGAGGGAGGGAAGATATGTTGGTAAGATATAGATATAAGCATATATATACATATGTAAGATATAGAGGGAGACCAGGAGTGAGACGGGTAGAGGTAAAGTGATGGACTGGTAGGTGATTAGAGTTAAAAAGTAGGAGAACGAAATGGAAAGAGAATGTGAGGCAGTGAGAGGGGGAAGAGAAAGAGATATTGGAAAGAGATAGTAGAAATATATGCTAAAAAAGAGAGAAATATAAAGAGAGAGAGATTGAGTGAGCAAAAAGAGGGGAAGTAATGCACTGGTAGGTGATTAGAATTTGGAAAAATGGGGAATGAAAAGAGAAAGATTGACTGAGAGAACAAGGGAGGGGAACAACAAGACCAATTTTGTAAAATTAGAGCATGCTAAGAATGGGCGATCAAGGGAGGCGATTGCCTGGGGGACAAAGTTTTACTGGCTTGCAGCCGGCCTCCAGGGAAGCAGAGACAGGTAATATATTATTCTCCATCAATATAAATCAGAGAATTGGTATTGTGTCTGGGCTGGGTTTTTTTTCCCCCTCCTTTTTTTATAAAAATTCTTGTCTTTCTACTTGTCTTCACTGCCAATAATCGATGAGTTCATGCCACAGATTCAAATTCTCCGGCATCATTGCATAGTCAGAACTTGCCCTAATTCTGAAGGAGTCTAATAGCAGGCTAGTTTTTCATGTCCATGGTGTGGAGCATACCATATTAACCACTCACATGAACTGCAATTCAATGAGTCTGAGCAGTGACTCTTACGAGCCATAAATTGCTGTTTTTATTTCTCTTACTTGTTCACATCAATTGTTTTGGTTTGTTTGTCACCATTAATGTACAGTGCACGTTACAGACCTCCCAGCCGTGCTGAATTTAGAGGAAAGAACCTGAATTTTGACCACTCTCAGCGCTTGTTTCAATTGGAGTATCTTATTTCTCTTGATAATTTTACTTCACACTTCTTTGTGAAATGCTCTTTCTTTCCTATTTTTTAGCCAAACGGTCCCTATTTTTCAGTTAGAAAGGTTGGGAGGTCTGACATTAGTTCAACTAGGAGGTCTGACATTAGTTCAACTAATACACTGTATGTCAAGTCATATTTGAAAAGCAACAATAGAAGGCAAAAAAGTTGTAGTAACTCTTGCAGTAAATTCCATTTTGATCAGAATGTTTTACAAACTGATGCAATAGAATACTTTGGAATATGGTTTACTTTCTGTTTCCTAGCTTGTTGCTCATCAGCAGTGTTTAACTGTACCCACTCATTCTTGACAGCATCTGTGAAATGCCACTGTTTTGAGACCAGGCATATCTGTGTTCATGGTAATTTTGTTAATGTTAACTTTTTTTAATTTTCATCATAATCATGATTATTTTCATTGTCATTGTACTGTAATCGTCCTGAGCGCAATCATCAGCAACTTTACAACTATTGTTATTCGTACTCAATATATCATTGATATCGTTACTATCATCATAATAATTATTATCATCGTTATTATTATTGCTACTATCACTACTACTACTGCTACTACTACTACTACTACTACTACTAATTCTACTATTATTACATGATTGTGCATAATTTTATGCATCAGTCTGGGTCACAAGGTTATGGCAAGTATAAGGTCACAAATCAGAGGATGTTGATTTTACAGCATCTAGTATTAATACTGTTTGATTTGTGGAAGAAGCTACCTTTTTCTTATCAAATGGGAAGTGCACCAAGCATTTGCTGAAAACTTGAGGAAATTCAAGAAATGCTCACATGCTGCTGAAAGGAACACTTGCAGCTCAATGAATAAGAACATAAACTATCAATAGTTGTGGTCACACAGGCAAAAGATCTCAAAGTTTAAAATCGTGATCTTTAAGATCATGGTTTTTTGCCCATGTGACTGCAGATTTTGTGCAAAACTTCTCATGAAACTTCTGTCTCAAACTTGGGATATTTCTTCCACTCCAGCCAAACTTCTCAATTTTTTGCCGGTGCAGTGTGAATGATAGAAGCTGTAACTTTGCAAATTTTGTCACATGACCAGTCCACCTTCTGTTTGCGGGCTGTGCCACTGATGCGCACGGTCATTGTGATGAACAGGAGTGTATTGTTACGTCACAATCGCCAGCTGTCAGACGGCCAACTCTATCTTCTTTCTTGCACATGCGCACTGGTGATCCAAAATGAAGTTTGGTTGCCAGTGTGAACGGACGCCCAAAGATTGCAAAGACTTTGCGATCTCAAACTTTGTGATCTGTTGCCAGTGTGACCGCGGCTAATGACGACGACCCAGGTTAGTCCCCTGGCCACAGCAATTGTGCTCCTAAGACATTTTACTGCCTCATTGCTTATGGACCTTTGGATTGGACTTGGAGCCGTTGATTCCACAGTTGCTAGCACAGCAGCATTCCTTAGCGGTCACATAAAAACAAAATAAGTCAAATCAAATCAAAAGCTGTAAATAGTTTGAGATGAAAGTAGAAAGATATATTAATCTGGCAAGAGGTAAATATGGATGATACAATAAAGAAGAGTATTTACCCTAAAGTGTTTTTTGCCAGTTTGTGGATATGAAATATATTCTCACGGATTGCCTGGATATTCTGTTATACTTACTGTACATTATGGACTGCGCTATGTGCAGATGCTCCCGTTGTGTGATGTCATCAGTATATTACGTCTATACGCGGGCGCATTCGTCGCTAAGCTGCTAAAGTGTGAGTGTGAGGAGGAAGTTACGCAGTGCCAAATAGTTTTCGTCTATCCCGGAATTGGCCAAAATGCCAATGGCTCCAGCAGTCATTCAGTCTATAGAGGTGGCACAGAAGGTAGATGAATTCCTTTGCTAAGCATTTATCAAACTAGGTCTGAAGAAATGACTGCAAAACACGAACTTGATAGGAACCTCTTACGTCATCCCGTTGCATCTGAAGTTGTCGCACAAGTGCATTGTTCCTTCTTGGAAAAAGACAAGTGAAAATGAATACCGTGGTACTTTTACTTTTTGTTTTCAAAAGTCACTGCTTGTTCTCATGATAAATCAATCAAGTACAGATACTCTGCTGTATCCTGGTAATGGAAATAAATTTTCCTAATCAGTCCCTCATTTCATGCTAAAACAAGCTCAACAGCCTCAGTTTGCAAAAGGAGATTTGACAGCAAACCTTACATTTAGCTGGTGATGTGTATATTTAGACCACAATTCAGATTTGATACACTGTTTAAAGGGTTCTGCCATGCAGGGACTTTCTTTTGCTGTGTGACAGACACACCCTCTCATAAATAAATCACAACTATTTTCGATCGCAGAATTCCTACCAACTCGCCAAAAGGACAAGGCTTGTATGTGCAATCTAGATGCTCTGTATAATGATGCATCAGTCACTCAGTGCATTGGATGAAACTTATGAAAGCGATGTATCAGTGACCCATGCATGCACCCAGTTGCAACCACTATATCCATGTACAGATATATGTGATAATGTAGGTAGTCTATGAGTGCGTGCGACCAATGCTTCATCATTTAGAATTAAGCTGTTACTTTAGAGTATAGCGACTTTGCTTGTACAACCTATTCTATCATCTCATTTCTTCTTGCTTTCACACAACTGGAGAAAGAAATCGGTTTTGCAAGAGTTTTGGAAATGTTAATAAAACAGCGCTCCACAGAGTATATTCTACTTCACACAAATTGACAATCTGGCAGGCTTAATCTAGGGACCACCGGTGTGACATCCAGCAAAACCCTAAACATGAACTGGAGATATTATGGGAGTTTATTTCATAGTTTGTCTTGTGGTATCCTCGTGATGTTAAAAAAAAAAATCATTAGCTTCTAGTGGGCTATCTGTATAAAGTATTGATGAGATGGGGAGGTTGCTTATTAAAACAATACTAATGCTGCAATGCAATGGTCATAAAACATGCTATTCTGGGTTTTGTTTTTATTATTCTGATGCTGCAGTTGCTCCCCGGAATATGCGCATGGATGAGAATATTGCCAGGGCCCAGATACGTTGCTAGGCAGCGTATTGGGGATGATGTTCGTAAATCGTCGGGTGTCGGTCACGGTGGCTGTGATGACTAGGGTTTACGCTTTGATGAGAGGAATCCATCAAAGCAATGTGATGAGAATCAGCGGGGAGAGGATTTAAAGCATTTGAGATCCCTGCTATATTGTTGCTAAGCATCGAGATGTGGAATTGATGAAGCCAATAGAAAAGAGATAATACGAAGTAACATATTATGGACATCATGAATTCTGCCTTCACAAAGTCTGTTTGGATTTCTTATAATTACATACTCTGAATGTTGTTCTCATATAAAAAAAGCAGTATTGCATCAAACTGAAGTACGCATATTGTATAAATCTGTCCAGTACGTGACGTAAATCTAGCTTTATTTTAAGTTCTAATCAAGCAAGGTCATTGAATAATTTAGTGTCTTCAGAAAAATGCACAGTCCTGTAAGCGTAGCCATGGTGCATGTAATGCCTCCAAAATGTAAGTAGCGTTTTGTGTCAATTTTCAGGTTGTATCTTTAGTTTTGCGAAAGATTGTGGGGTCAACTGAGAACAAAAGAGTGCTTTTACACCGTTCGACACAGTTTATAGCCTTCCTGCCTCCCAGACGACACACTTTGCGAGTTAGATTTTGTCATCACGCCTTCGGTGGAGAAGATCCATCACGTTTTGAATAACTGTCTGCGTGTGTCATGCATCCCCAACCACCTCCATGTTGCCGATCCCACAAGAGATGTGCAGTGTGCCCGTGCGCATGAGAAAGCTAAGTGACCGAAGTCTCCGTGAGTTGCTTGCTTAAAGTGGCTTAGCCCAGATTAAATCACAGATGTAACAAATTGTCTACCTATCATTTAAAAGCTCCCCCTGCAAGATGCACATGCACGACTGCACATACATACAAACATACACACACACACACACACACACACACACATGCACACATACACACACACAGGTACAGGAGAAAGAGAAGAGAGATGTTTGGGGGTGGGGCGGGATGGAGAGTGGTGATGAAGGATCGAGAGAGGGAAGGCCAACCAATAAGGGTCTGAGGAGTAGGGATGACAATCAATAGAGGAAATGAGTGGGAATAGAATCAGCACATTAGGTCAACAGCATGATCTAATATACCACCGAGCCATCGAAACAGTCTGAGAGGAAGACTCGAAAGAGTGTCTAGGAATTGTATATATCTGTGTATGTGTGTGTGTGTGTGTGTGTGTGTGTGTGTGTGTGTCTATCCCTCCAGAATTGGGCTTAAAGGGAAGTTGTAGCCTTCCAATAGGTTGGAATTAAGAAAGAAGAGCCATTTTGAAGATATGGAAGCACTGTAAGATAGTTTGGTGATGTCAGTGACGGAGGCGTCAAGTGGATATGATTTACTCTAGCTGGTTAAGGAGGGGGGCTGTTCGGGGGAAGTCTTCTTGATGGGAGATTAGAAAAGGGGTGAAGAAACTGGGCATGTATGTATGTACATGTGTATTCATATTTTTGTTCTCTCACCATGGTGCTGTATAAGCTGTTATTTTCACGAATTTTCGCGAATTACAGTTGGACCGTGAATTTAACAACACATGAAAATGTGTCTGGTACGACACTGTCACTCTAGGCGCACTCGTCTTTCATCATCCGTTACCTTTACTCAACCACACACGAAAAAACTAGCTGGCGATGCAGCTTTCTCTTCTTCTGCTCCTAGGCTGTGGAATAAGCTTCCTCCTCTTCTCAAATCATCACCAACACTTGATCATTTCAAACAAAACCTGAAGACTTATTTATTTTGATGTCCCTATACGTATGTGCACTGGACTTGTACTGTCGCTGCCTGGTATTCTGTATAAATTTTATCTCCTATGGCGACCAGGGATGACATGTCACAACGCTTTGTATCCAGTGGAAAAGGCGCTCTATAAATGTCTACTATTATTATTGTTACCATGAACTGAGGTAATAGTGCGGTTATGATGGCCTAGTGTGTCAGTTCGCAAAAACAACATCTCGCAAAAATGTCCATGACCTCCTCATTTGTGAAAATATCTGTACGCGAAAATAACAGGGTATACAGTAGTTTGTATTGCTGTTTGCTGCACTTTTACAACAGTCTAAATAGATTTTGCCTACTATTCAAATGTCCATATATCCTATCATACATACTGGAATTGGCCACTCAGGTTTTAGATTGACATCATGGTGCGTCATCTTAACTTGTTATCTGGATACAATATTACATGTCTGTCATGTGCTACTTTTCACCCCTCATAGAATGTTACCGTGGTGTTCCGTAGAATAGGTGGAAAAGTGATAGCACTTACTGTTGATATTGACAAAAACAGTGTGCACACACATGTAAATGGATCCATCCATGTCCCGCCTCCTCCTCTTCCTAAGCTCCTCTTCCCCATCCTTCCCGCTTCTCCCCTCCACTTCTCCCGCTCCATCTTCATAATGCCCTCCTCCTCCCCTTCCGTCCCTCCTGCTTTCCCCTTCCTCCTCCTCTCATTCTCTTCACCACCCCTCCTTATCCATTCCTCCCCCTCCCCTCTCAGCATGGAGAAATGATGTCAATTCCATTCATCTTCTGTCTCCATTTTCTTTTCTCTGGATGCGGTATAACCCGTACTACATAAATATAGGATAACGCTCTTATTGATTGACACTAAAAGGAAAAAAAAAAAGGGTTTGTGGCTCACATCCTGCCTCAAGAAGTAAATCCATGGTGAAGATCTTTTACCCCATGTACCCCTGTTGACGTGGGTATAAGGATGGCTGCTTGGCTAAGCTTTATAGATGATAGTGGTAGTAGTCCTCATTGAGGAGAACATTGCTTTCGTGTAGAAGTTCCCCCAGGTTAACAAGACCATTTATACAATCACAGAATATATTTTTGTTATTTTAAAAAAATGAAATCTTCACACTTTATGTGCCTTTCTGGCATAAATGATATAAAAAAGAAATTGATTGACTTTTCATTCTTAAAGCAAGCACTTTTTAAAACTTACATCAAGTTGAAATTGATACATGGTCATCTCCAACATAATGAAGCTAACACCACCGTATGCTTGATGTTCATCTCATCATGTGTCAGTACAATCGACAAATTGGCTGGATTTATTTTTTTCCCTTCATACATTGAAATGGGTTTTCAGGCTGTTCAAATTGGCACTCGGTGGCAAATTGTCCATAAATCCTGTGAGACCAGACTTAACCATCTGTACATCGCACTCCCACTGACACGCCCACACACCCATACAGACATTACTCAGACTGCCATGTTCTTGCCGCTGTTGTCTGTCCATCAATGAAAGCCGCTTAGGGTTCGTTTTCCCTGCCTTTCTAGCCATCCGCAGCTAATGTAACAACTGGTCTCTATTTCCTCAAAGCATCAGATACATCTCATGTTTAGTCAGCGCTGTTTTAAGTGTAAGCAAGTTATTGTAACAATGTTTCTGAAATTAAAGTTTGTAGTAAATGGAAGAGATGAGTCTATAACAAAGGTCATAGATCCATTTGTGCGTTTTTATTTATACTTTGTGAAACACATTGAAACGACTGCACAAGTGGGAATTTCCCTGTATTGGTTTTCTTGCAAATGGTTAAAGAGAAATGAAGAATTCTGTGTAGTGGCCACTTGGTTCTAAACATAAATTGTTGTTGTCCAAGAACGGGCATCTCTTGAGTCATCAACAGATGCAAGTTTAGGACGTGTGATGAACCTGTTTGAGTGGTTGTGTCACCGTGTCGCTTCATCAGAATTCTGCGTGACGGCGAGCGTGGACAGGTGGTGAGTGGCAGAATTCAGGGAAAGTCGTGACCTGGGTGCGAGGGATCACATGACGTGCCAAGTGGATGAATGGAGGGAGGTAAGGAGGGAAGGAGAGAGGGAGGGGCAGCACAGCAGCTGTTTTAGATGCAGCAGCTGGACAGAGGGGGAGTGGAGGGGGGTTCAGGTTACGCCGTGTAATTGCATCCCACGCTCATAAGTGTATGCGTGTGTGTGTGTGTGAGAGAGAGAAAGACTGATACTACACTACACCCTCAGACATATCAGTTCGGGGAATGCAGAGACCGTGTACAAACCTTGTATATGAATGATGACGATGGCACAGGTCAATGGCATTCACGCCCACAGTGGAAAACTGCCCCATCAGTTGTAAATTTATACATATATAACGTACATATGCATTTATATGTTTATAGTAATAAACTTTTCATGGCTTTCTGCTCTGAAATTTTGAGTGATTAGGAAGCAACATGTGTCAATAAAATTCTATAAAAGGAATATAACACTCCTGTCTCAATCACCCAAATCTCTGGGTTTTCTCTGTCCATATGCATTTATAGATGAAATATATAATACATAGATATATATAATATCTTTTCATCTCTTTTCTGTGCAACTCCTATCTGAAGTTAGTGGGTGTACAAACTTAGTGGGAATAAGTAGAGTACTTCGTGTAAGTTCATTCACATCTTATCGAGATGATGCAAAACATATTTCATCATTCTGGTTTATCATTCTGACAGCCTTCAATGACAAATGGAAAACATTGCAGTTAGCTACCAGATATGTCCCACATGTTTCGTTGGGCAGGGAAATTGTTCGCTGTTGACATTTAAAGAGAACGTTTCTTGTGAAAAGCAATGCCGTGTAACCCCTTTGGGAGCAGCAAACATCGAGTTATTGCTGGGCAATTGTATTAGTCAAGACTTGCCCAGAATCATATTGTCCTCCTCAGAGATTCCTTCAGAAAGACCAATAAAGACAATTGTGAATTAAACGCACAGGTGGAGATAATCGACATTTAAATTTTCCCGTGTAGACCAGCATGTGCTATCTATTCATCTTCATTGAATTAATTGAAAATGTTTTGATCAATCCTTCTGGAGAATAATAGCGATTGTATTCTGTCCCCAAAGTGGATAATCAACACCTGGAGCTTATAGTTGCTGGTTTTGAAAAGCAATGAAAGCAAGGATTATTAAATATGGGGATGAGATCGAACCACAAAGTAGTTGCTTGACTGTTTCTTTGTTTCCTTAAAGCCTAACAGAGAGTAACCAAGGCAGCGTGAAATGTTACAGGAGGCAGGGTGCTTTGAAATTGAGTCCGTTTCCAGCACTGGCTATCCATGCATGTCAAGAATAAACTCTTAAAAAGTAGGTGATAATTTTAATGACATGATATAGCATATTTTCCTGAAATTTCTGGAGAATTAAGTCAATAATGAATGGGTTAAAAAGAGCCAAAGTAACTGTACAAAGTAGCCAAGAGGAACCTTACAATAACAGCCCAGGTTATGCATCAAACTTGTTGGCTTTGCATAATTTTCCTCTTACTCTGCTGAGTGAGGTGAATTTTCAGTGTTTTTGATTTCATTGACTGTCAACACATTACTAGCAAAAATATAATTTCAGATATTCACCAATAAACGGACAAATTCATACCTTTTAGTTTTGCACTGACACCACAGAGCACAAGATGCTCATAAAAATCATGCTGTATCATTCAACGTTCTGGGCATTATCATGTTTAAAAATGAGTGGCAGAGGAATTACTTTAATTGCGGTGGCAGTAATGTGATGTCCACATTTCTTTTTTTTTTTAACGGTTTACTGCATGTACGTCTGAAATGAATGTCACACAGTCATGTGCATATCAGATGAATGAGATACTTTTTGCCTGACTGCTTTACCTTGCGTATTCATCATGACATAACTGAGGCGTGACAGCCACATGCAGTTAAAAAGAGCTTCACTGTGTCAAGAACGGAGTGGCCTTTGTAAAGAGAAAAATAGCAGCAAAAATGCTGAGAACAGCGGAAGCCTGCATATGAGAGGATTTTACTTTTTCGTCAGCGAGTTTTGCATTTTTCAAGCCGTTTCGCTGCTCAAGGTTTGGATGTTGACGGATACAGAAACAATGACTTTCAATGTGGGAAGCAGCATGTCAAGTTCATCACATGAAGACTTCAGTAGTCTTCTTTGAAAGGCTGAAATGTTTCTACTGTTTAAGAAAACAAAAAATGTTCTCAAATCAAGGTAAAGAAGCAGCCACAAAGACCATACCACTTTCATTCCTCAACTCCTTATGTGATTTCTTTGCTGAAGGGCGTGTTAGACTGCTTTACCATGTTCACCAACTGGCACTACAAGGAAAATTCATGAAGTGTTTTGTCGGATTTTTTTCTGACAAACTGTTTTAAGCGACTGAAATCCTTGCATCTGATTGGCTGCGCGCAAATTTGTCCCACAAATTCGTCGGACAAAACGCTTCATAAAATGGCTCCCCAGAACTTGTGGCATTAAAGCACTTCAGGTGATCATTTGTGGCACAGCAAAGTTCACTTGCAGGCACTAAAAGGGTTAAAGACTCTGAGCTGTTCGAGATGGCGGAATCAACCTTGAGATCTATGTTATCGTTCTTGAATGCCTGCACCTCAAGAAGACTTGCATAAGAATGAGTTGCCATGGCGATTTACCTCCACATACCACCAGGGATCATGTGACATGGCTGGGTAAGGGCAGCTTGCAGCTAAATGTAATTGCTTTCGCCATGATTCTGGCCCTACCAACTTGTTCTTGCTCAAGCAATTACCGGCAGGAATCTCCACTCAAATATCTGGAAGGTATGTGCTGTGGTCTTCATCACCTTCCTGTCTTATATAATCATAGCCACAGAGGAAGGACTTAAAAGTAGATCATCCCTAATAAAACTTTTGCAGTTTCAAGCAAGAGCGGGCCCAATAATGGCAACCAGCACTGTGAATGTGAATCAAATCACAGATCAAAACTGCTTTGGGCTTTGACAAAAGGAAACAGAAACATCCAAATTTTCAGACCTTCCATGTCTATCATGTCAAATTCCTTACTCATATTGCAATGTCTATGCATAATATGTCTGTATTATTTGATGTAAGGAGCCAATTTTCTCTTTAACCTCTTAATTGCAGATCAAAACTGCTCCAGGGTTTGACAAAAGGAAGCAGAAACATCCAAAATTTCTGACCTTCCTTGCACATCACGTTGAATTCCTGACTGATATTTTGATATTTAAACATGATATATCTGTATTATTTGATGCAAAGAGCCAATTCTCTCTTTAAATTTTTGCCAGCGAAAAGTGAAGCTGTTATTTTTTTCCTGTACATTATGTCATCTGTCAATGTCTTTGTTGAGCTCTTCTGCCATAATTCAAATACTTCATATTCTTCTTTCATATCCGAGGACTTACAATTTGTAAATCTCATTCTACCTTTAATTCCCAGGTATTCCTAATTCACCTGCCTTTAATTCCCAGGTATTTCTAGTTCATCTTGTCCAGTATTCTCCCTTCATCTGTATATATGTCTCCCTCTCTCTCCTTGTTTCTATATCTTTCTTTCATCTCCTATGTTTGCTCTCATCTCTCTCTCTCTCTCACTCACTCAACATCTCTATCTGTTCTCTCTCTCTCTCTCTCTCTCTCTCTCCCTCTCTCTCTCTCTCTTTCTCTCTCTCTCTCTATCTCTCTATCCATCTCCCTCTCTCTTTCATTATCTACCATCCTTCAATCTCAGTTGTTGTTTGTGCTGAAGCTTTCTTTTTTTTTTTTGGTGCCCTGTCAAACTATTTTTTTTAAACCTGCATTGTTGATGGAAGTACAATGTTTTCACTGCCAACAGAAATTTGTCAAAAGAAGCAGAGGATAGCCTTGATTACTCATTTCCTATTAAAAGGAAAATCAATGCAAATTGACGTCTAATATACCATACAATTATCCTTTGAATTTCTTATTTCCAGGGTATTTCTTTATCATTCTTTCTTTGCTTCTGTTTTTTAACTAGTTCAGCTTTACCTCCTCCCTTCTCTAAGTCTACCCATCTCCCTTCTTTCTGTAGGCATTTTCAGCGTACCTTGGGGTAATGGTCACAATTTCTGCAGTATTTCACTTTCTCTCAAGTTTTTCAAACTCTTGCATGTATACATTTTCACTTGAAAGAGAATGACGCACACAAACTCACATCAAACACACACACACACACACACACACACACACACACATGAACACACACATACACTTGCTTATTGTTCAAAGTTTTTTTTTTATTTCCCTCGTGTATATGGCCTCAAACGTGATCGTAATTGGTACACTTCTTCCAGGGCAAATGATCCGTATTTGTTTTCTTTCCTTGTTTCCATTTCTGCCTCTCTTTACTAACGACCAATTTCTCCAGTCTTTGTTTCCTATTGTCCCTCTCCTTCCACCTCCCCCCCCCCCCCCCCCGCGTCTCTCCCCTCCCTTTCCTCACTCTCTTACATATTCTGTCTCTCTCTCATGCTCATACACATGCCCCCAACTTCTCCCCCATTCTCTTTTCGCATTTTCTTTAAATACTTCACGGCTATGATACCTACCTGTATGCCAAGTACCTCGTTGTTGTCGGTCCTTATTAGTTTAAATCATGCCCAAAGTGAGCTCGTAAATGGGTCAGGAGAGCCGCGCTAGAAATTCAAAAGGACATGTGAGTTTACAGTCCTTCACAATAGAGGTATTCCCAGGTACTCTGATCGATACCCGACTGCAGATCCCCTCCTGTAAAATACTACCCAACAGCACAGACACAGACAGACAGAGGTAAACAGACTTGATCAGGGGAATTGATGAGTCGATTATATCATCAAAGCTGTCCTTGGACTCTTTGTTTTTTATTAATGGTAATTAGATGTTTTCTTCTTTTTTTCCTCTCTGTGAATGTTTGAAATGCCTTCACTGTATAGCTTCATTCTGCTTAACTTAGAGAGGCTGTATTTCTTCATATCATAAGGTAACACATGAATCATTGAGTAGAGTAGGGAATTGCGAGGGAGATATTTATCAAATCGTCAGGAGATTCTTCCTCAACAGTAAGCAATGAAATAAAATGTGTCTGACCAACAAAATTTGCATTTCGTTTTGCTTTACATCTCATATATAGAAATTGTTAGTTATCATTCAAATGACCTTGCCCTTTTTTTTTCTACCTTCTTTAATGCCTTTTAATCTAATCTTCTTACTGAGAATTACTGTCCCGTTTTGTCTTTGATAATGCATTTCTTCTTATCAGAAATATACTAATATCTTTAACCAACTTCTAATATCCCAAAAGATTCTGGGTGAACATTTGGCACTATCATCATAGAAAGGGGTTGAAAAGTCACACTAACACAGCTCTCTCTAATCCAGTTTTCATCCCTTCTTGAAAGGATTTTGCCATGTTCATTGTTACATCTGCAGGATGTTTCATGGTGAAGATATTTTCATGGACCAGTCTGGCTAATATATATGCACAGCACTCATGAGCTGTAGCATCAGAATGCATCTGCGGCAACTTTCCGGGTCACTTGCGGTTAAGAGTGATCCATTTTATATTGCATTCCAGCATAAGATACTCGACATCTCTTACCCCCTGTCACAGATCTTCTCATTAAAAAAAAAAAAGAATGCCAAGATGAGCTGAAATTTGGGCAGAATTGACACATATTCTTCCAGGAATGTATGTGTTGCTGCAGTGACAGACTTCTTCTTTGCTCTGCTCATAATCCTTAATGCCAGTAGATGTGCGTGTACCAGGCAGTATAAGTGGCTGTACCTCTACCGGTGACACAACATTTGCTCCGGTCTTATTTTCTCCAAGGACTCAGGCTTAGGGTTCAGGTTATGATAGGGTTTTTAGGTTTATTTTGATGTTAGGATTAGGATTAGGGTTAGAGTTATGTTTGTGGGTAGAATTTGTGTTTTGTTTAGCGTGTAGATATTTCATGGGAGCAATATTGTCACAGGAGCAAATGGTTGGAATTGCCGCTACCATTACCACAACCACCAACAACAACAAAATCATCATCATCATTATCATCATCATCATCATCATCATCATCATCATAGTCATCATCACAGTGGTTATCCATAGCAATAGCACTGATCATTCTCCACTGTCAACTTGCTCATCATGGCAAGTTCCAGTTTGTCTGACATCTCGGCCAAAGACGTGAGTGGGTTTGCTGAGGTTTGGGTGTCATAATTACCCCATTCTTTTCTTCATAGCACCCACAGGGATTAGGCACTCAAGTTGGTACAGCACCCTGCTAGCATACCAAGTATGAACGTACTGGGGTGGGAAGGGATAGTACCGGATGCACCCTTCCATGTCTTGTATATATCGCAATACCTGTAGATAGGATTGTAGCTGTCTGATGATGTGTCTCTATGATCACATCGTGATTGATGGGCTAGGAACAATCACACGCTCTTATCAGGCTTTTAGCTAATTATGTGACTGTTTTTTTTTTTTTGTGTGTGTGCTAATTTGTGTCATGTGCCACTCAGGTTCCCTCCCCAGATACAACGAGACACATGGAGTCATCTGACAGATTTCTATTTTTGCTTTGTCTGTCCCCTGGAACAGGGCAAGAATTGAAAATTAGATATATCTTAGCTGTTTATAGCTTAAAATTTTTTATCCATATCATAAGTGTCCCACTTGACACAAACCATGCTAGATTTATTTCAGAATGTGGGGTCTTCATTTTTCTCTATTTTGTGTTATTGTTTACAGTTTTGGTGTTCAGCATGGAGTGTTTTTACAGGAAATATGTATGTAGCTCTGAAGCGCACAAAACACAAAAGTTGACACTTTTTTATTTTCCTTTGGAAATTCATGACCGGAACAGCTTGGGAGAAATTGTTCCACATCTCGTCCTGATAAACAGTTTTCCATCAAAATCCATCATGAAGAGGATCCAAAAGGTGGCAAATATTCTGTTTAACCCTTTGATATTCTTTTAAGAGAAAAAAAAGAAGATAAGGACAATTGAAAGGTTGGTGAATAGAAGAAAATCAGTCTTTGTGATGATGGGTTCTTGGTGATGGATTGGAAGTAGACATTGGCAATCCATCTCTAGTGGTTTTCAATTTGCAGGTACATGTAGATACTGCTTAACCCTTTGTGCACCAAGGTGCGTCAGTATAAACTTGACAAGCTTCTTTGGGCCATTCAAGGAATTCCCCCCCCCCACCCACCCAACTTATACTTTAATGTTGATAAAGTTAAGCAGCCCTCTACATAATGGCAAGGCCTCAGTCTGACAGGAAAGGGCCATGCTGACACAGAGGATGGGGGGGGGGGGGCCTTAGGTATTATATTTACGCCGTGTATCATGTGCCATCTATGCATTGTTTATTGTTATCATTAATCTTATTCATTGGTGGTCAGTGTCCACATGTCTCCTCTAATCTGCAAAAAATCCAAAACAAAAGATGTGGCAGACCAATGAGTGAAACACACTAAGGGTTTTTTTTTTTTTTTTCTTTTGCCTCATCTGAGGATTTATTCAGGATTCCATTCAAAATACACAATCAAAATAATATCTTCGCAACGATGTCACATAAAAGTGATGCAAGCACAATCGTGCATTAGAGGTTCAACAATTCGCTTGGTAACAACTGTTCATTTCTCCGTAGTGTTCTCCTATGTTTCATATAACATTGTATTTCTATTCTCGTTTTAATTTCTCTCATAAACACATACTTTAAAGAAGAACTTCTTTTATCATTACTGGTTTCATTCCGTTTCAAAATAAGCTTATAAATACTCCAAAATGCTATGGTCAAAAACAAATTATACTGACTCTTACACTGTATTTTCAGTAAATGTGAAACATTGATATTTGTTACTGTTACATGGTATACATCTTGTAACAAACTCCTTACGTGTGAAAGAAAATTTTCATTAAGTTTGCATTCAATGAAAGCATGAACAATATCTTCTTTTACGTTGCAGTTCGGGCACAAATTATCATGACTTAAACCCCATTTGAATAGATTACTTCTCACTGGCAATAAATTATACAACAATTTCAAATTAAATTCTCGTAATTTGTTTTCTTTTATATATTCTAAATTATATCTGAATACACTGGCCCAATCAGCTTGGAAATGAAACTTGTTCTCCCAATATAAGGAACATGTATTGGTTAACAAGTTTTTTGAAGGTATCAAATTATACAATGCCTTGCTGCTTAGATCCATAATGAAAACTACTTTTTTCGAAACACATACTCTTGGTATACACAATACTGTTTCTTTTCTGATATAACTATCAAACATTTCCTTACGTATCATGTTATACCATACTAATGGTATTGCTTTTTGTAATGTTGCATAATCAAAAATTGCAGTACATTTTCTTCTTTTAAAATTAATTTCTGACATAATGTATTCAAAAGACCGGAAACCATTTATTGTTACTAAATCTCCAAAATAGAGTATGCCACTTTCATACCAATCTTTATAAAACAGCGAATGCTTGTCAAACAATATAAGTTTGTTATACCAAACAATCTGATTTAAAACATCAGTTGACCCACTGTTTACACTGTTGATATCTTTCACTGTAGTACAATATCGTATTTGTTCCCATGCCTGTAAAATTTCTTTATAAAACTTTGGAACTTTCTTATCAATTTCATTAATATTACTCGTGTTGTAATTACAATTCAGCAGCAAAATAATACCCCCTAGCAAATCAAACCAATAAGAGCACACTATTTTCCATATATCTCTTGAGTCATTGAGAAAACGACCCAGCCATTTCAACCGAAAACTTAGCAATTGTTTTTGTATATCCATCATCTTTATTCCACCTTTGCTGAAATCTTCTGTAATAACACTTCGCTTTATTTTTTCATTTTTTCTTTTCCATATAAACTTGAACACCATATTTTCCAAAATTTTCAAAAATTTAAACGGTATTGAATCTACCATTATCAGATGAATAACTTGACTAAGGGCTAAGCTTTTTAAAACAATAACTCGTCCAAAGATGGTTAAACTTCTCTTTGTCCAACTGTCAAGGATTTTTTGCAACTTGAATAATTTTTGCTCCCAATCTAACTCCAAAGCTGCATCATTATTGGGGTGAATATAATGTCCCAAATATCTAACTGGTTTACTCGACCACTTCAAATAAAACTTATCTAAATTCCAACGTTCACTCTGTTTACCCAACCAAATCATAAATGTTTTATCTTTGTTAATCTTTGGACCTGCTACATCTCCAAAAGAATATAACTCTTTTAAAATTTCCTCTAACGATTTTTCATCTTGAACAAAAAACAAGGTATCATCAGCATATTGTAACAGTTTAAGTTGAAAATCATAGCCTGCTAATTCCATTGGCCGAATACTTCTGTTTTCTCTGATGCTGTTGGCCATGAATTCAGCTGCTAAAATGAATAATAGTGATGACAGTGGACATCCTTGTCGGACTCCTCTTTCAACATTAAAACTTTCCGATATCCAACCATTAATCAATACAGAGCTCGATATGTGCGTGTAAAGAGTACGAATCCATTTTCGAAATGATTCGCCAAAATTTAATCTTTCTAAACACAAACTCAAAAATTCTATATCCAAAACATCAAATGCCTTAGCAAAGTCTGCTAGCATTATTGCTCCGGTTTTACCGCTTTTCATAACATATTCAATGATATCTTTCGTTAACCTTACATTGCAGGCAGCTAAGCGGCCCTTTATGTATCCTGTCTGAGTGTCATTCACAATACCGCCAATGACCTTTTGTACCCTTGCGGCCAAAACTGCTGCTATTATCTTATAGTCACAGTTGAGTAAAGTGATAGGTCTCCAGTTTTTCAGCTGTTGACTGTCACCTTTTTTAAATAACAATGTGATGAGACCTTTTCTTTGGGTATTTGACATCATTCCAGATAAATAATTTTCATTCAAGGCTTCTACGAGAAACACTTGTATTCTCGGCCAGAACACCTGATAAAACTCTGCAGAAATTCCATCTAGACCGGGTGCCTTATCTTTTTGCATTGCAAATACAGCCTTTTTACATTCTTCTTGTGTGAGTAACCCTTCACACATTACCTTATTTTCATCAGAGAGACGTTTGATATTTTGTGAACAGGTATAACTTTCCATACTTTGTCTGGTTTGTGTTTCTTTTTTGTATAATTTTGAATAAAAATCAACAATCTCTTTCAGTATCTTTTCATTTCCTTCAATAATACGATTATCCTTATCACATTTCAAATGTGTAATTTCTCTTTTCTTTGCATTCATCTTTTCTAAGTTCAAAAAGTACTTCGTGCTTTTTTCTCCTTTCTCAATCCACCTTGTTCGAGCTCGTATACCAGCTCCCTTGGCTTCGTATTTATAAATCTTCTCCAACTTCTCTTTTACATCAGAATAAGAACTTAATACCTCTTCATTACACTCATTCACATCAATACATTTTCCAAGTTGAGCTAGTTTTGCTTCTAGTGACAATTTGGAGTCTTTCTTTCCAAGTGCCTTTTTCTTACAATATTTCTGTGAGAATTCACGAACTTGAACTTTAAACATTTCCCATCTCATTTGCACAGGCAAACAGTTTGTTGAAAATGAGTCTATAATTTTGAAAATTCCATTTTGGTACTCTTTATCAAATAAAATATCATTATTGATTTTCCAATAACCTGGGCCTCTCATGTTTTGTTTAATACACAGTTTGATTGATATTAACTAAGGGTTAATCTATTGTTTTCTGTGTATTTCTTTTGTTTTTCTTTGTGTGGCTCTATTACAAGGAAAGGCTAAAAAATCTTGCATTAGGCATACAAAATATTTGTGACAACTTCTGTGAAATATGCTGTGTTGGAAGGACAGTACACTCTCCCTGTGTATTCCACACCCAGGATAGTGTTTCAGCAGCTTACAGATGCTTTTTCTTATTTTTTTCCCCTTTGCTGAACAGCAGTGAGACAGAATTAGTATGAAAGATGAAAACAAAGTATTGACTTCATGGCAGAGAACTCCTTGAGGGTGGTGAGAAGACAGAACACATGATATAAAATGTAGAAAATTGCAGACTTACTGTCATAATTGTCTTTCCAGTGAGATAACACCACAAAAAAAAAAAAAATGTGTGATTGAAACTATGATCAGACATAATTTAACCAAACTAAACAGGTGTAGTTTTTGTTGTTTTTGATTCACTCTTGTTGAATATCTGCATGGGGAGCCCTTTCCCTCATAAGGTTATTATGGAAAGACTGGGAGAAAAAAAAAAAAAAAAACCAGAAGTATTTTGGCTGAAAGGTGTGAAATTTAACACTTTGATGAAAACCTGATAGTTTGATTGGTATCTAAACCACTTCCTGGTTAGATTTCAGAGGAATGCTTGAAATTTATTGATTTTGTGATGCATACCATCCAAGGTGTTTGAATAAATGAATTATGTTTATATAGTTCATCTGTAGCATGCATGACTGTACACTGATAGTCTGAGCGAACTCACGGAGCGGTGAGTTGGCTCAGTCGGTAGCGCGTCTGCCTCACGATCACGCGGCCAGAGTACGAACCCGAGTCTGGACTGAGCAATGTTGTGTGTAAACATACCGTCCCCTCTAGTAAGAGGCAAAACACTCTGTCCCTCGGATAGGACATAAAATGGAGGTCCCGTGTATGAGAGAGTCACAGCTCATGCACGTAAAAGATCCCGCTTCATTCATTCATCGCAAAGAGCAGGGTGTCTAACCCGGTGAAGTGGTCCCACCCCGGCCCCACAACCAACTGGACCCCATGGAAGACCAGCTTAGTGTAGCTGAATATGGGCTATCCAGCCATCTTCACAGATGGAAAATGAACAACAACAACAACTAACTTTTAAACCTGATTTTCTCAAGTTTGTATTTGCCAAAGGCAATTTTGTTACTGTTTTGTAATAAGTCTTCAAACAAAGTGGAACAAATTCTACTGTGATTGGAAAGCTTAAGGTCTGTGGACAGAAACAAAAGAATACAAACAAACATCTCAAAATACATGTCAACTTTATCAGGATTCTGTGGCGAAGGGTCACAATTGTGGGTTGATTTTCAACCTAATTCCATTCTTAGCAGGGGAAACAAACTGTTTGTGTGTTTTTATTGCAAAAAAACTCCACCCCAACAAGTCGTACACGAGGGAGGAAATCCCCAGATTTATGCGAAGGCCCCCATGTCAGGCAAAGTACAGCACGGCAGCCATTAGCCGCAGATAACAATCGCTTGCTCTCGGCGCAGGAGAAGCCAACTCGGGTAGCCCCTCGTCAATGTATTCAGAGGGATTCTGTTTCATGACGGGAAACGCCAGAACGAGGGCAGGTATGCATACATGTATACCACAGAGCTCTGCTTACTTTCCCTGTACTTTCTTCCACTAGCAGTAGCTCTGTCCTTCTCTCTCTCTCTCTCATTTCTCTTCATCTGTCTGTCTCCCCTTCTCTCTCTCTCTCTCTCTCTCTCTCTCTCCCAGACCCTATACTCGTATCTCTGCAAACTGCCTCTTTCTTCTTCTTCTTTTTTTTTTTTTTTTTTGCGGTTGCAGAAGGGACAAAATTTTTATGCCTTTTCAGCTGTGTGGCTTGTGTGTTGGCAGACAGGTGTAATGAGTTGTAAAATGGAGGCGTGTATTTGTCACACGATTGATTTCTGTTGCTGCTATCTTCCGTAGATCTGAACTCCTGGGGTAGACCGTGAGTAGGAGAAGTTAAATGCTTTTCTGTTTGGCTGAATAAACTGCAGTGATTCAGGCAATGTTTTAGTGTTTGTGTGACAATGAGCAGGAATTGGTGATTCTCTGATTGCTTGACACATTTCTGCATCACCTTTGTTTAGAGGGTACTGTGTATGCCATATATGTAGCGAGTCTAATTTTTTTGCAACAGTTTTGCGAGTGATTAAATTCGCGATTGTTGAGTACCGTACTGAACAGAGAAGTGTATGCATGCACATCACATTCATTTCTGGATCAGAGTTACTTTTTTTGCATGTTTTTGAATTCACGAAAAATAAAGAACCTCACAAAATATTTGGCATAAACAGTATTAGTGTATGATGTTGAAAGGCCTGGATGGGAAAGGGTGTAAATCAGTGCTAAAACGTGATTGAGATTTTGTGATGCTTTTCATTTTTATTGTTGCTTTGGCACATAATAATGCAAAGAATGCTAAAGTTATGTTTTCTATATCTCAATCCACTTGGTACACCAATCTGTGTGAAATTCTTCCTTACTATTCATAAACTTTTTTCCTCAATGACCTCTTAAGAACTCGGGAGGAAAGTTATAGGGGAAAAGGCCAAATAAAAGGAACCAAGTTATTGCCGGCTTATCGCTACATGAAGGCGCCATTCCAAAATTTAAACCGTCAAAAGTCAAAAACTTATGGCCAAATGTTTAGCAATTAGACATGAGCTTTAGTGGCCATAAAGAGTGAAATTTGTCAGCCAAGTAACAGTTACTGCCATCTCATTACAAATGCTATATAACAATCACTTTCCTAGGTGCAGCCACCTGTCAAACAGTGAAACAGGCAATTGCGGTGTGCAGCACAGCCAGGACAAGTATCAAAAAGGAGAAAAGTACCATTTTTTTTTTTATCCCTCTCCGCAATTTTATTCCCAAGTGAAATCAGCTTTCACAGTTTGGCATGATTTCTCGCTCAGCTGTACATAGCTCTGTGCCACTCGCAGCCTCGTTAATCATGATAGATTCTGATGAACGAAAAACGTCTGAAAATTGGTGTGGGGTGAGCTCATCTCTTGCGGATCATGCCATGTGGGAGGGTGCATTACGAGGTGCGGATTACCCCCCAATGTGACTGCTCGGCATCGTTAGAAAGTGCAAGCTTGAAGGGTACAGCCCCAGTGGAAAACATAAGAAGGGATTGATGGTATTCTTAGAACTGGATTAGAAAGATTCAATTAACTCTGAATTCAAAACCCATGTGTCAGAAGCATCATTGATCCTGTTTTCCTCACTGAAAAATCTGAGCTGCATGTTCCATCAACAACTACCAATGTCTGATATTGTGCAAACACGAAGCTAGGAGGAAATAAAAGTGTGCTAGAAGATTATCGTTAAATACTTCCAGCTATGTGATAAATTGTGAGTGACTGCTTCAAGCTGTAGTGAAATGATTCCAATATCCGAAATTGGGACATTTTTTTTTTTTTTTGTTATGCCGAAGTCCATAATCGCATAAAATTTGGTGAGATTGAAAAGGGCCAGCAAATGGTACATACTGTCTGTTGATACTAAATTCCTGATTGCAAGTTCACAGACGAGGCAACAGAATGTTTAAAACTCATGTTCAGTGATTAGTTCATAATTTGGAATATCAGATGTAACCATGAAGTTTGAAATTTTGCTTTTTTGGTCCCATCTATTTACAGGCGTAACCTCTACCTTTTTTCAGCCATGTGAGTTTAACACACTTATAGTTTCAATATATGTGCATTGTACCATCAACGAACCACGGGACGGCTGCCTTCATTAAGCAGATTGGGGATTTTAAAGCTTTGCTGCTAGCACAGGGGTCTCTTCTAAAGATAGAATTAGGATTGAGAAGATACCTTAAGTATTTCTTTATTTTTTCCCCCCTCTTCCTCAAGAATGTTCGTCTAGAGCGGAGTTTCCACCCCAGAGGCATGGGAGCAGACTAGATGGTCGTCTGTCTGTTGCCACAATCTATTGCACATGAAGCCTGCCATCACGCCTGAATGGGCAGTTAGTGCAGCCATGTGATTGCTTGTTCATAGTACTGCACTTACAGTATTGGGCTGGGGGGAGGGGATGGAAAAAGGATGGGAGTAGAGGAGGGGGCAGATACACATGGCCATTAATGCGATATTGATCCAAAGACTCCAATCAGCTCTCAGCATCATACAGTAGGTTCAGAGTGCAGCACAGTGGATAACGGAGGCAGGGGAGAATACATTTATTAATTGTAGACAGATTTTAGAGCAATGGTAGCATTTTTTGGTTGTTCCCGTTTCACAGTTGCTATACCTAGGACCGTAGCAAAACTTTTTAAATGAAAATGAGACAAAGGAATTCATGTCAGAGGCGCAATCCCATGAGTCCAATGATGTGGAAGGATGTTCTTGTTTGTAATCAATTTCATAGCTTGTTCCCTTTCTTGGTTTTGCTTGACTTACAAATGTGGTTCTCTGGTACTGGACAAGGGAGGTGGAATACCCACAAGTCTAATGAAAATTATCTGCCTTCTAAACAAAGACTTTGCATATCTTTGTATAGCCCAGTTTGTATTGAGATTCTACTATATATTGGCTAGAGGATTTGTCAAGATATTTCTTTAAGCTCTGCCGCACTGAGTACTATATTGTATAAAAGTGGAAAGGACATATGTGTAATTAAATACATTTTAAGGTTCAAATGGGTATGACCATGCTTTACCAAAACAACAACAGTTTGCCATATTATATCATATTTTGAAATAAAAGATTCCTCAGGTGTACAATGATGCATAACTGATCAAAATTGGACGGTCTCAACCAACTGAAGTAAGTAATAGAAAATGTATGGATTAAAAGTCTCAGATTATTAATTTTGAGAAGAAGAGCTGCGAAGTTGACTGCCTGTTCAAGCTCACTGACTCACTGTTTATTGTGTGCAGAAAAGAAGGGATTAAACAAATCTCTGTAGCAAAGGCTCTGAAGGAATAATCACATCATAATGAAGCTTTGCACACCCATGAAGCACTCTACATCAATGATTACCACAGAGTATCAACACTACTACTGATAGTCTTTGACAGTGTTTGTTCATGGTGTTCAAATACGCTTTTATGTGTGTCATTAAAAAGTGGAAAAATACAATGTCATACGAGAGAAACATAAGTGTTCTAAAAATTTTAGACAAAGTTTCTTCACTCAGTTTTATACTTCCTAACTTAGGATGTTGCAGATTTAAGCTGGATTACTCCTGCAAGAAATACCAAAAAGGAAAAAAAAATCATTATGGACCTAAAACTAAATGCTTTGTCAGGTCTACTCGGAAATTGACTCATTATTTTGTTTGTTGTTGTTGTTTTTTCTGCTGATTTTGTGATTCACTGTCATTTATATGCACATTTATAGTCGTCCTAAAATGCCACAGTTAATGAGTAGCGGATGTTTGAGCCTTGATGCGACCTTGTCAGTGTCTGTTTAAATTTTCAACAGCATTACTTGCTGATCCCAAGCATTACTTTAAAATTATTATTATTTTATTCCAACACTTTTTCTCCATCAAGCAATGAATACATCCTTGATCAAAACGTCATTAAGAACCAATTAATAAAGTAGTTGGCGGTGATGAAATCCGTTTCATGCAACCCTGTGTAGGATATGAAAGTGTTCTCTTTCACTGAAGCTGAGGAAAAATGAGGGGAATTGTGAATATTTCTTTTTCCTAGAATTTATCAGGAAGATATGTGCAAGTCACATAAATGGCACAATATAAGCGATGAAGGGCAGATAATCATATAGCAAGTCATCCCTAGCTGCAATCATCGCTGTTACATCTCCCGAGAGCACCCTGCGTTCCTCGTCACGAGACAATACAGATAGTTCCCACATCATGTTTTACTCCTTTGAGGCAATATCTTCTTGACTAGTCACAGGCGTCTGCAGCTGAGTATTTAGAAAACATGCTCAAGCCATTCATGTACGCATCAGCTTTTCTTCTCCCCCCCCCCCCCCCTTTATTTTCTTCTTCTTCAACATGCCCATAGTATGAATCCTGTCAACTTACGCCTCATTGAATATGACAGTTGCTGTCACTTCGGGTACATCTTTTAACTTCCCCCAAATGGCATGAGCATTCATTTGTGCTCACTCGCGGCGGCAGAGATGTTCTTTTTTTGCCTGCATTCGAGCCATTATCAAATCAAAACATTTGCCATTTGCAATTGTAGGAAATGTAAAATGGGCTCTCAGGATCTGGTGCCATGGCAAAGGGGACAAGTACTTTCTTCCCTGGGAGCCCCAAACCTGCACTTTTTCGTTTTCTTTCTTCTCTTTTGGAAGAGAAAAATTTACTATGCGTGGAGACTGTGTTTTTGTCTGTGTATTTTGCACATTCTCTGCTGTGTGGCATGAGTATTTTGACACGTGCTTAGCAGAACCTATTCTTTAAATACACAGCATATTAATCACACACATGTTTGCAGCTGCAATATTTTGTGGTCGACTCAAGTATTGCTGTCTTTTGCGTACGTCAGCAGAAACATTTGTTGGTTGCTACAATACCTTCTTCATTTCTGTAAGCTGCTTACTCTATACACTTGAAGAGAATGTGAATGTAATCACTATTTTGCTCGGTACTGCACTGCTTCAGTATGTAGGATATTTTTGGTTGTTGATTTTGTTGTTGAGTGGGACTGAACCACAACTCTATTCTTTGGGTCAGTGGTTCAAATCCTTTAGCAGCAGTGGCTGGTAGGACCTGTAGGCACATATCATTATCCTCATTCCCTCGTCCTTATATGATGGTAAATGAGAGTCATTAATCCAATGACTGTTTCTTATGAATACTGTATACACCATATATCTATCGAGTCAAATTTTTTGCGAAACGGGACTTCCCTACAATTTTGCAAGTGGTTAAATTTTTTATTGTGGAGTACAGAATTGAACAGAGGAATGTTTGTGTGCATGCCACATTCATGTTGGAATCAGAGTTAATATTTTCATGTTTTTAATTTCATGAAAAGCAGTGGATTCACAAAATTTTTGAAAATCAAAACCTTATATATTTGGCATAAACAGTTTCTTAGTGCATCCATGATGTCCTTTCTAAATAATTTTGAGTTAAAAACAGTTCATACTATGGTGCTGTCTTTGCACCATACAAAATATAGTGACAACGTTCACGCATCATACACCAAAAATAATTAGTCAGAGCATCTGTCTGATATTGTCAGTTGTTATTATGATAACATTTGAAAGGGTTATACAATTGATTCAGACAGTAAATAGACAAAACATACAAACAATGCTCAGAAGATTGATAGAATAAAGACTGAAGTCTTGGATCCATGGATAATGATTATCCATATGTAAGGGAAAGAAAGAGGTCTAAAGCTGTTTGTTTTTTTCCTTAAGTAATGTATTGGGAGCTTTGGGCCATGTTGCGTAATAGTTGAGATCAAACTTAAGTCTCTAATGAATACTCACCTCTGATTAACTGATAGCTATGTAATAATGTTTGATTTTCTGACTTACATTTGATTTCATCTATTCATACAGCAGGGCCCTGGAGTTGCAAGTCATGAACTATGGGTATTCATGACTATTATTCATAACTATTGATGTATGCTGTCTCTGATACAACCTTTCCTTACTGTCAATCTGAAAATCGATAGCAAAGAATGTCCTTCGCAAAGCATTATAAAGATTGTGTGGTACCGTAGAGCACAATTTCCATTAACCAGGCTCTGCCTTCAAGGTGTTGAGGTGAACAAAATTGCACATCTAAGAGGCCTGCATAGCACACAGAGGAAAGATAAATGCATTTAACAGGGGGAAAAAAAATCACTCGGGCATAAAAGAAGAGCCATGCTTCTTACCTTCGGACATTGTTGGGTATTTTCCAGTGTTGAACAAATCATGTGACCGGTCATATGCACGTGCCATTGCGATGAGCACAAAACTACATGACATTGTATATTAAGCTTTACCTTGCTGTGGGGCAAAGTAAAAGTCAGACTTGGTAGAGTTTCATCTTGCAGTGATATCTTGAAGAAAGAGCAGGGAATGAGCATAATATGTGGAGATCAGAGGAAAATAAGACCTACAATGACAAAGTTTGAATCATTTGAATGTCATCAAACCATGACATATACCACAGCGATGTGATCGTCTCTCAAAAGCCATCTTAAATTATGTGTCAATGATTCTGTTCTCACACTTCTTATTGATGTTTTTTAAGCAAAAAGATCAAGGTTTCCTTTAATCTCCATGGAGAAATCAACCTGTGTCTTTCTCAAAAGATATGTGAAAAGAATCAAATGCACTCTACCAGCACAATCATTAAAGCACTTTTCTTTTTTTTAAGATTGTGCTATTAGTGACATTTCATGATATATGCAGAACACTTTAGAATGACTGCACAGGTCGTGCTGCACAGTCAAATGACATGGTAGTTAAAGGTGTCCATAGAATCCGCTGTTAGTCATCGGGCGATTACTCACCACTTAAAGGTTTGACATTTATATGATCAGTCTTGTCAGTTTGTCCCCTCCTACCCCCTATCCCCAGCTCATGTTCTCAAAATTCAAAATGAAATCCATGAAATGTTTGAGTGGATTGTAATGACTAGAGTCAACTTAAAGAGCTGGGTAAGAATTTGATTAAAACCAGGCAGACAGTACAAAATTAATAAGGTATTTCAAAGCTCCACATGTTCACAGTAGATAGCAATCAGACAATATCTCAAAGTGTGATATGGTAGTGATGTCCATTCCTCACAAGTCTTCAACTAACCTGTACACATCATCTATTCTCATGACATAATTGAATTTCATCAGTTAACATACATTAAGAAGAGAGAATCATATTGTTAGCATCAAATTGTTAAGAGTTGGAAGGGTTTAACTGTGATGGCTGAAATGAAATTGTTAGCTGAAAAGTTGGCAATTTGGCTACCCCCCCAAAAAAAAAATATAGTGTTTGATAATTCTAAGTTTAAACATTATAAGGAAATATTGTGAAGTGATAACACCGTGGGCTTTTTTTTTTTTTTATTTGTGTATGATTCTAACTCAGTTACATGTTGAACTTTGAATTGATTAACTTCCTTATTCAAATAAAACTTTACTATTCTGACCGAGTGACTTTGTTCTTCTGGTGTAAATATCAGCTCAAACATGGAAGGAAAGTTTCCTTTAATCCTTTTGTTTATCCAAAAGGCCTTCATTGCTTCAATATTCTCGCTTAATGGTGGCACTCCTTCACTGGAAAAGAGTCGGCACAGTCACAAGGATGAAGAAGAAGATAGATAAATTGATGGAGAGAGTGAGATAAGGGCACTGTAGTTTTCTATAATCATCCATTACTTTGAATGGCAGCAGTAAGTGTTCAGACACGGTGATGGATTTGTGATATTAATCTTTCTCTGCGAGATTCACTGTTTTACCTCAGCAAGAATGAAGGGTTGTGGTACCTAGGAAGGGTCACCCTAATTCACTGCGAAGTGAACTGTGTGCATGTGATTATTGCATTTCCTATCCTTCCTTCTGAAAAAAACAAACAAACAAACAAACAAACAAACTTTCAGAATGCATATATTGTAGCAGCAGTCGGGTAGCAAAAGAGTTGATTCTTTAGCTCCGATGATGGAGAAAAAGAAAGAAAGCGATTCGAGGCATCTGGGCCCTGTTGCGTAAAAGTAGAGGTCAAACATATGTGAGAAATTAAAACATTAGTCTCTGAATACTCAATTGTGATTGGCTGACAGCATAGTCGTGTTTGATTTTCTGACTTATGTTCGACTGCATCTTTTTATGCAACTGGGCCCTGGTTACCTTAAACTTCCCTTATCATTTGTGATGTTCTGGATAGTATAGAGTTGGAGCTGTGATTCACCGATGGACCTGTGCAATTTTTTCCTAGAATCATAAGGTAGATGGATGCATTTTTACCAATTTTCTTTTTATTTTCACTCCGTCTTCCATCTCAACTTGGAGCTACCGACTCGTCCGAAGTGCCTCATGGAGGAGTGCTGCGGACAAAATTCAGATGTTGCCTGCTGAATTTTGGATGCATCTCAGCTGCGAGGTCTCCGTTAGATTCTCGTATCCGCACGCAAATTTGCACAGAGTACCAATATTTGATAGTTATCGGTCTGGTTAATTCACGAGGGGGATGGGGGGAGGAGGAGGAGGGTAAGCGGTGAGGAATAATGGATAAAAGAGAAAAACTACATGTAATTAAGAGTGCAGAGGAGCCATCAGGGCTGTGCATCTTCTACTTCTGCGGCATGTCGAATTGCACCAAATGCCCAGTATGGCTGCTGCTCTAATTAGCCTATCGGTGTTAGTTGCCATGTAGCGTAATGCAGAAGATCAATAACAACGATGATGATAATAATGATGATAATGGCGATGATGTCGTAATTCTTGTTTTTGTGTAGTGTGTGTTTGTGTGTCTGTATGTGTGTTTGTTTATCTATCTGTCTTGTGTTTGCCTGTGTTAAAATGACTGCCTGTTTGTCAGTCTGTCTTTCATTTTATTGTCTAGCATGTGCATTTTAGTTTGTTTGTGTACTTTTAATATGCTTTGTGTCCGTCTGTAAAGTTTGCATGGTTTTTTTTTTCCATTCATCTGTGTGAGTGTGTTTACCTCTCTTTATGTCTGTGTTGCTATGGGAATGGGAGGGTTTTTTTTTTTTGTCCTCTAAGAGCGGGTAAGAGTGTAAAGAGCAAATGAGGCATGTAATGAATGTAACAAGCGTTTAAAGTCTCCATCGCTCCCAGGAGAGCATGAGCGCACTCACATCATTTTTAAATGCCACATCTGCAGAGCTCTGAATTATGATCGTGCCCGCCCTTTCTCGGGTGCTGTAGCGGCATACAAAAGGTTGTAGACTCCAGGTCGTGAACCTCTCAACAAGGATGCTTGTAAATGTTTCCCTCCGCCATAAGCCAGCAGCAGTGTGTAAATGTGATGTTGAATTACATACACGCTTCTCCATCTTTCCTATTCTCGATTTCTTGCCCCTGTTTCTTGGTCACTTAGTTGAGTCTTTATCTTAACATTAGCTCTGTCCCGGTCAATTGGACTTGCACACCAGTGATTGTTTCACAGAAAGCAATTCCACACACCTCCACATATACAGCTTCATGCAAGCATTTCATCATACATAGATTATATAACTTGCTATTGCGTGAAATATGTATGCGTTATTAATTGCACTCTACTGAATTACATTGCACAGCAAATACATAATAAGCCAAAGTGCCATTTCATTTTATGGAGGCCCAGGGCTAAGTCAAAATGGAATTATATGCTGATTATGCATTTAAAGTGAAACAGGTAAAATGAGCTATGAAATAGCATGCGCTGTTTGTAAGAGTGAAGGCAGTTTTGTCATAGCGCTAATTCCGCAAGAATTAATGGATATAGTGCATAAGTATGCACTGTAATAAAAGGTAATGTCACATGGTACTCATTCAAGCACAAGTCATATTATCATGATTACACTACTTACTAAAGTGCGATGACCCCATGTAAAAAATATAAAATTCATTTTCCAACTCTACCCAAAACCTGTACTTTAGATATACGATGTATGATAGCTGTGGCATCTCTTTTCTGCATATGAAGTGGAAATGAAATGTACTTTCATATAGATATTTTATCGTAGTTTGTGAAATGTCTTGTTTCATATTACTCCTCATAGTTATAAGATTAGGATAGAGAATTTATTTGAGTTTATGATAGCATCACAATTAATGTTTTAGACCTAAAGAAAAAAAAGTTTTGATGGGACATAAGTTTGACTTTTTACTTTTAAAAATTCTGTTTTAGAGACAGTCTACTCCTTGCAGCTATTATGTATGATTTTTATTTTTGGTCGTTTGTCTTGCCAACTCCTTTTTTACCCAACTTCTTCCCATCTGTCCATTATTCTCCCTACTATTACAAGGAATAAAGTGACAGGGAAGTTTTATTTTTATAGCAGAAATTATAATATTTTGTCTTATAGTGGAGATGCTTTCAGCTGGCCGTAGGTACTTAAAGACTACTGCACACCATATTATTGTACCCCCCAATGTGCTGAAGTGAGACACTGCATTCACTCTGCACAAATTTACCTCTGAAGGAGTGTTTCATCATGAAAGCAACTCCTGTTTAGTTCATGCATGCAGAATGAGACCACACAAGACTCACCTCTTTATATACCTTGTTTAGAGATGCATTCAAATTGAGAAAAGAAAAATGTTGAACTTAAAGACATAAATCTTGGACCTTGATATTGAATGTGTGATGCGCAACCAGATAGACTACATGAGTCACCTCCACAGACTCTGATTTTTTAATTTCACTTGTTAATAGCCCCCTTTTTTAAACTGCAAGTCTTTCTTCTGCCAGCCAAACACTTTTGTAGAGTGCCTATACTGTAAGTAAGCATCCTTCTTGTCTGACAAAGCCATCTTTTGTCTTCATTTGGCTTCAAACGTACATGGAGAAAACTTTGTTATTGCCCTCCTTTTTTCTTATTCCTTATTCCTGCTATCTTTCTGTCTTTTTTTTTTCATACAAGCTAACAATGACAGAGTGTCTTGAGTGTATGATAGCATCACAAGTTGACCAAAGCTCAATTAGTGATGTCACCTCAATTGATATCATTCAGAATCACTTCTGTGACCTTCCTGCACTCAAGCAACAAAATCCTTTTCTTCCTCTTTGTTCGATTTGAGTCCACTCCCTCCAATTAGGCCTCTTGATGTCCATTTCTTGGTAAGCTCAAACTCTCTCTCTCTCGCTCCCCCTCTCTCAAAAGGGAAAAATACCATGAGCAGTTCATGAGTCATCTATGCGCAATCACGTTGGCTGAGCGTTACGCTGCTCAAGTTATGCTTTGCTTCACACGTTTTGTTTGCTTTCTTCCATTGGCGTTGAGCCAAATTAGGAAGAGGTATGCATATCAAAGTGTGATCACAATGGTCAACCCAGCAACGGTCAACCAAACGTCCGTGGCTTCATCTTCAAATTGTATCGGTCAATTACAATTATGGCTGGCTGGTTGATGTCAAAGTTAGATTCCTTGGGGGAATACGACATGGTGTGCTCCTCATTAGTGTGAATGAAGCAATGATGTAAGGGTATAGAAAAGTAGAGCAAGTTCCAGGAAAATAGTTTCCAGTGTCACAGTCAAATACACCTGAAGTTAATTAAGCCAAAATGCAGGAGTTAACAACTTTAATTGACATCTCACATTTCTGTGACAACGAACAAAGAATATGGTGAATCCATCGCGTAGAACGCTCCTTCTCAGTTTTTACTCTATTTTAAGACATGTATCTCACATCTTCATTGAGGTACAAATGTACAACTTGATGCAATTATTTTTTCTTTTCGTGCTAGGTGTTTCTGACTTTCATCAGCCTGTTCTGAAAGGACAAATCTTTGGTCGTTCAGATTGGTCTAAACTTTTCATGGAGGCACAAGTTTCATGTCACTGGTAACTGACTTTACATGTTATGTAATTTCCACTTTATTTCATTCTACAGCTGTGATTTTATTTTGTGTGTTTAAGAATGTGCTGATAATCTGCGCTTAACTTCCAAGGAAGTATGTTTCATATCTACCAGTCACATCATTCTGCCTCCCACTTTCGCTTGGTTTCGCCAGACCTTTTCAAGGCTCATCGGCAGAGTGTATTTCTCTCACTGGCGTGCAATGAATGAGTAAAGCATGATGTGCACGCCCACCGCGTCTGCACAGTCAACTCCATGGCAGAACCTGCCATCCATTGCAAGGGAATGTCAAATGTGCAGAGCAGATGTTTGTACCGGAAAAGGATGTGTGACGAAATGTGCTGTGGTTGAGGGGTAATTAGATTGTGAGGAGCATACCTCACTCGAGTTATTACCTAAAAGGGGAAAAAAAAAGAAGAAATGACTACGTCTTTCTTCCTGATTGCTCAATCTCAACGAAGGAGGCGGAAGAAAAGAATAAATCTTGTTATTCTTGTTATCACTTTCTTGCCTCTATACATTTCCTAAAACAACAACAGCAACAAAGATGAGAGGGTAGAAGAAAGAGTGTACGATGGTACGGTGCGACGCCAAGCATGGCGGCTTCACGGGAAATGGCGTTGCGGGCTAGTTGGGCACCCATCAAGTGGAACCAATACGTCATCAGCTGCGGCCCTTATACTACATTTACCCCCCGCATTATGCGCCCCGAGAAAGGCCGAAGAGAAAACTTATATGGGAGTATGGCATGGCTGCAGAGGGATTCTGTGTGAACCCTGTTAGGGAAGGACAATTCACATTCCACCTCTGCTGTATGTTTTTGAGATGGTTGATTTTGGGTTTTGTTTTTTTTAATTTAATCTGATTTGTTGATTTCTATGTCACAATCATCATCATCATCATCATCATCATGCATTGATCAGAATACAGATTTTGATTTGATTGCATTGAGTGCAATTCACATAAACTAATGCAATGCACTCAAATGATGAAAACCAACAAATGAATGCATAAAACAGGAGAAGGTCTAACAGCTTAGGCAATACTTGATGCATATCTAACCCTTTATAGACAGATTCATTCGATATACATATCTTAGGTGTGTATGTGGGTGACTCGGCCAAGAGAAGAGGAACTTAAAAGGACTGTATAGTTTTGGTTGAGACTTAACTTCAGGTTTCGAACATTCTTTGGTGAGATAATGAGAAACCTAGCTCTCCTGAATTATGAAAAAAGCATGTAGTTTCAAGAGGAATTCATCATTTATTGGATGAAAATTGGTCTTGAAATGGCTGAGATATCCAAAACAAAGCAATACTAACAAAAGGTGGGACCTACCTTTTATGAGAAACGCTTTGTTTTACTTTGTTTTTGGATATCTCAGCCATTTCAAAACCGATTTTCATAGAATAAACTTTGAATTCCTCTTAGAATAGCATGCTCTACAGCATTTCATGAGTGGTTTCTTGGTATCTCGTACAATTCTCATCTCCACCAATGCTATACCATCCCCTTCTTTAGAGGAGGGACAGAAAGTAAGTGGTGTCCTAGCTGCCTACACTGAAAAAGATGGCTGGGATTATTGAGAGGAGTTTTATTGCGCCTGCACTGAGTGCTATTGGGGGATGACCTTGACCTTGTCACCAAAGATTGCACACTTCAATTTGTCCGGTTACAAATATCCTGATGAAAAGAGAAGCGAATGATGTTTGCCGGGCTCTACATCATTTGCCAGGAATACACTCTCTCGCCAGTGGTGGTGGTGGTGGTGGCACAACATCTTCAGTGGTCCTTAATATGACGTGTATCAAACATGATTGAGCTGATTGTAGCATGATATCCTAGCCCATGAAGTAAAATATGTGTGTTTATCTACTCATTCATGTATCAATTTGTCTATCTATCTGTCCATCTATCTATCTATCTATCTATCCATCTATCTATCTATCTATCTATTTTTCAATCTATCTATCTACTATCCATCTATCTACATACGTGTGCATATGTGTGTGGAGGTTGAATGTTTGTACACATACACTTGTACATATCTATGTATACACACATACATTTGTATACTGTAGTTATATATTCATATTTTTTCTTTTTTAGTTAGTATTCTGTCACTGTTCTCCACATTAAGCATCTCAAAATCTGTAGTGATTCATTCATGTACATGATCAATCGGTGCATACCTATTGTTGCAGTCGTTGTTATAAAATGATTTTGATCTCTTTGGCAACAATAGGCCTTATATGTAATTCTATAATTCTATAAAAGTATAACATTGCCAAGTTTTCCTTTGATGAAGCTGTTGACATTTCAAACTCTAAATTAGGTTACAAGAGGTTACAATGCGGCCTATTTTCAATTTCATGAGAGTTTAAAATACTTGAGGGTTGTTGTTTTTTTTTCTTTACCAGTGACCAGAAGGATAGATATCTTATCAGTGAAATATAATATTTAGAAAAAAAAAGGGCTTCCAAACCAGTCATCTGAACCCTTTCTGCCCTGCTCCATGTCAGACTTCTGCAGGCAGTGAGAAGTTTTAATGGCTTTTGTGGCTAAGGGCTGTGGTGGGATGAGACGATTGCAAAATGCATTAAGAGGATTAAAGGTTGTGCCAGCAAACACTGACAAATGGATCTCATCATTTACCTATATATTTACAAACGAACAAAAACATCAATGCCACCATAAAGTGAAGTGATACGTTTATTGTCTGGAAAAATAAAATGGTGCAAATACACAGACATTATTCTTTACATGATGCGGAAGAATTTTTCACCTCTTCGTATGTGCACATGCGAATGCGCTAATTTATCCAGGGTGGTGGGAAAATATGCAAGTCTCTGTCTTAAAGTTGTTGCAACTATAAAGAAGATCCCAAGTTTTTCATTTCCCAAGAAAAATAAAACAAAATTTAGTGTTTAAAGCATGTCCTCTGCTCCTTCTCAGATTTGTTGTTCTTATAATATATATCACTTTCAAAGAACAAAAAAAAAATGAAAGAGGTGTATCATATCAAATAATTGTGATATTTCAGAGTTGTGTTTCATGGAAAAACTGAATCTAGTCTTCAGAATTCCTGGATGCTTAAAGGAGACCGAAACCCAAATATGAATTTTGATTGAATGAAAGCAGCAGCATTAGTAGAAGATTTCAGTGAAAGTTTGAGGAAAATCAGACGATTGATTCAAAAGTTATGAATTTTTTTGTTTTGTTCCATCATCGCTGGGTAAGGAGACTACTGCACTTCAGATGTCATTATGGATAAGAGTTTAAATAGAGTATAAAGAAAATACAACATATTTTCTCTTTTCTACCACGATAAAGAGCACTTGATTTTCCTTTTTCAGAAAGCAGGGGGAATAGTATTACCTGTAACAGTATGTTAATAACAAGTTGATGGAATGTGTACTTTTCACGAAAAATGAAATTGTGTGAAATTCTCCTTATATTTCCTTTATATATTGTTGTCCATATTAATGACATCATGAAGTGTAGTACTCTCCTTATCGAAAATGACTGCACCATCAAATTTCATTAGAAAATTCAATAACTTTTGAATCAATTGTTTGATTTTCCTCAAACTGTCGTTGATATGTTCTACTGATATTGCTGCTTTTACTCAATTCACATTAATATTTGGGTTTCTTTTTCCTTTAAAATGTACTGCCTCAGCACAACATTGTATTAATATCAGGACAGTGTTGGCACAAAAGATAAATTGAGTCTGAATTATCTCATGAAGCTGCATGGACTTTTAACTTCTTATAATCTTGCAGCAAAAATGTATTCCTCTCCTCTCCTATTAGTCAAACATATAAACAAAGAAAGACAGCTATCAAATCCATAATTATCCTATCAAGTTTCTTGAGAAGTCAGATGTTATAAATGATTCATTTGATATCAACCCATCCCTCTTCTTGTGGAATTGCTCTTGGCAGAAGTGGAAAGTTTGAAGTATGTCAATTTTGTGATCCTTTGCTGTGAACTCTAAAGCCATTGCTGCAAAACTTGCCAAACTGATGCTGCTTTTGATGTCTTTAACATTAAAACTGGACCAGAGTTAGCAGAGGGCTTTCTGTTTTCAGGGCATGTGACAGTGTACTTGCTGCTTTTTTTTTTCATGTTTTGTGCTGCAGGCATGATTCCAAGCAGATAAGTTTACGACGAGTTTAGGAAAAACTGACATAATTGGGGCTTTCAACAGATCAAGACTCTGCTGTTGGCCAACCAACAAGCAATCCTGACTTAATACTGGCACGGAACATGTATACTTTTGGAAATTATATTTGTATTGCTTGCAGGAATGCACACACATGCACACACACACACACACACACACACACAAAATCACACATACACACACCAACACACATTGTTGGGAGGAGGAATAATGCACATTATGTATTTTGGCTGCGGATCTCGCGGCTAGTTGGGTGCCTGATAAGTGGCCAAACATATCTTCTCGCGACAGGTTTTTATTGATAACACGCATGCCTCGCCTCGGCCTTCCCTCAAACAAACAGGCATCAAGATGATTTCCTCAGAGACTGCTAACGCAATTCGAGGGGGCACTCCCTGCCTTGTAGAGTGCCGGACATGGCATATCAACAGTGGTGCTTAGGATTTCAAGTATATGGATTACATGTGGGCTAAACAGCGTTATGAGAACGAAAGCCCAAAAGAAGGACAGTAAAGGGGGAGGGGGAATTCAAAATAGAAGTACTTCTGTGTAGAATGCTCCAGAGATGAGGAGAAATTATGTTTTCCCCGTCTCCCAGCGTTGACATTAATAATGGATGTTGGCGTGTCTTTTCTGGCAAACTGGCAAGTGTGCCTGCCCCTTGGTTGGCAGTTTGAGCATAGGGATATGAGCTGTGTGTCTATTAGGCCAAAGGATGTGTGCTGTACTGCAAAAAGGTCACATGTACCTCACCACTTCTTATCTCCCTCCCCCCCCCCCCAAAAAAAAAAAAAATATATATATATATATATATAGTGATCCTCAGAGCAGTTGCCCCATGAAAGTAAAGGCACATTTGGCAGGGGCCAATTTTCAGCACAGTAACCCAACTTGTTAAAGTTTGAAGTACATGTAGTATCAAATATACATATGTAAAGCTAAATTGCTTTTACATTTAGAGTGTGCGGGGGGGGGGGGGGTTGCATGCTACAATTTCTAGATTTTTTTGTGGTAAAATAGACCGAGTTGATAGTATATCTTAGAAATCTATATCACATTGATTCTTTTTTTCAAAGAGTTTATTCATACTTATTCTCTTATCCAGACAAAGTCAAGATAAGTGTAACAAGAGGGAGTGTAGTTATAATGGACTAACCCATGATTTTGCTCAAAGTTGAGTCTTGATAGCTTTCTATTTTTTTTTTTCAAATTCAGAACCAGCGGAATCACATCAAAACGCCCACATACATTTACTGTTCCAGATTGTAAGGAAACTGCTAAAATGCTTTCGAAAATATATCCCCCAAATGTCAATCAAAAGTGGGGAAGTACGGGTTAGCAATTGCCTTATCCAGGGTTGTGGTTTGTGGCAGTGCTTTAGTGTCACTCTTTTTATGTCCATAACTCCGTGCGTGTGTTGTTATTGTCAGTAGCTAGATTTGAAATACAGTAGGTAGTGTCTTCCAAGATGTATATCTTTACATACCTGGCAATTAATCCATTGTTAATGCAAACCAAGTGAAAGGCAATATGTCAAGGGGGGTGCATGCTTCCAGCTGAGATATGGAAATACCATTACATTATTTTGCATTCTATTTGCAGCTCAGCAAGAAATTCTATCAAAAAATGTAATGAGACAAAAATGATGAAAAAAAAGAAGAAGATTTTTACCCAATCTCTGCAACTCCTGGTGGTTTTTGTGAGCAGTCGTAATGCATTGACATGCCTGTGTTATACCTGTTGTCCTGGTTTAACTGGCAATATTCATATGGACGTATTTCCTCACATTTGAGGCCACGGTCAGACGAGAGATGCCCGAGGTTCACAAGTCTGGCTGGCATTTCATGGTCAGTATGGATGACCATCCAGAGGAGTCTGGAGCATCGTGAAATATTGATGGTCGCAATTCATCATGAGCTGGAAATAAAAAGAGGAAAAACAAAAAAGCCTTCTAGCCATCCTTGGTCCATTTCCTAATGCTAGCTTGTGCAATTTTGTTCATTCATTATGAATGTTCAGCCACTGATGTCATGTTATGACTCAAACTTACTTGGTGTACATGTCCTTTCCACCCACCCATAGTCATTATGACATGAAGTATGGTCAGGAAACCTGAAAGTTATCTTTTTTTCTCTCTCTCAAACTGTTCTTAAAGTAGTGACTTAGCAGACCAAGTCTGAAGTTGAAGCTGAAAACAGCACCTTGCTTTGGTCATTTTTTCTTTAGGTATTAATTTCCATTAATTGTGATAAATCTTTGTGAAAGTGGAATTCTCTTTTTCTTTTGTTAGTCTTCTCTTTTCATTGTCATTTTCCTTTTCTTCTTCTTGGGGGGGGGGGGAAGGGAAGGCTATAAAGTTTGCTATGAAGACTTGAGTTTTCATGACTTGCAAGTATACGTGTTATTGCTGAGAGTGATGGAGATTGTCTTGATCTGGCATCAAGTGTTTCACATATGGTCTCAGTTGTTCTCCAGTGGGTCACTTCTACCATTAACATGGTTTGTTGTAAACAAAAAGAAATATGGCTTGCTGCGCACCATTTTCTTGCGATCTTTTTGAACCTCTTATGAGTCTTGAATGGTGTCTTAATGCTCAGTAATTGTTATGACTTACAGTATGTATCATATGTATGCGCACATTACAGTTTGACATCGATGAGCATTCTTGTTTCAGTGTGCTTTACTTTTTGTCATGTGGACAGAATCATTAAGATAGAAGCAAAACTTATGTGTTTGTCAAAGCATCATCTAAACAGTCCTTAAAGGAAATACATAGTTTTCATATGCCTGGAGAACTGTCTTTTTCTTTGCAATAAATGCACACTTTTGCATAAGAAATGTGTGAAAGAGCACTGTAAGATTAACACAATTTCAGTTTGGTAACAAAGAAATTGAGAAATGTTAACTGAAGAGGTTTGCTGTAAGTCCTACAGTCTCAAAGCATACCTGATAGTGGTTGCTATGTACCTGGTATTTTTTTTTAAATAATTGATGTATTAATAATTGTCACTCAATAATCAGCAAGGATCACGCCACTGCTGTGACCATCAACCTTTTGCACAAGAGTGAATTGCATGCAGCTTGTTGGAAAATATGATTGCTTGGGCACAACTGATCATCACGTAATATTCTGCCTACCCACTTCTGAATACAGAGGACGCTTCAGAAGTAAAAGCTGTATGCATATGAACCGAATCATTTTACACTTTTGACCTCAAAATACTCCAAAACAACTTTTCATCCCAACAAGACGTGTCAGCCAGACATGTTTCTTGGTAGAAGCTTGTGATATATTGTAAGCAAATTCCAAAAGTTCGAAGGTAAGTTTTGAGCTCCTCTGAGAATGATGTTTTGGCTTTGACACTTCATGATGTACCAACTACAATGCACTTTGCAACAATTGCAGATTTAAGTACAATTTTTTTTTTTTTTTTTACAATGATGGTGCTATGTGACAATTTTTTTAAAAAAAATCATTATTTTAGCAAGTGTGTGTTCCATTTATTTCATACAGGAGGGCAGTGGAGAGTGGTTCTCGCTGGATCGTGAAGTCGAGGTGAAGAATCGACAGGTCAACGGGACAAGGATGCCGACGGGTCACCGCGTCCTCATCGACGCCCGCTACGAAGTCCCCTTCGGTAAGACCGGGCTCTCTACGTCCATCCCTGTACTTATGACAGAGTACCATTGATGGATCTGTGCGGTGTTATCTAATTTGTGTGTGTGTGTGTGTGTGTGTGTGTGTGTTTGGCAGAGTTACAGTGATATAACCTAGTGGTAGAACACATTTGCGATCTATGATTAAACTGCACATTTATTATCTATGTTGGTGTGTGTGTGTATGTGTATGCTTCTGTATCATTTTATGTAGGCGTGTTCTTTGAGGGCAGGTCTGTGCCTTTGTGTCCCAGTTCACTACAATCACATGCACACTTTCAATACCCAGTGAAATCCTTGTCATTCATTTTGCACTGCAAGATTTGATAAGATGCTATTAATATGGCTTGTTGTTTACATATTCTTGTGTCTAGCAGCTGCAGTAAACTTTAATGGAAGATAGTAATTTTGGGGAGATTAAGACATCTCTCAAAAGAAATTATTTTTCTCCTCTTTTTCCCTTCTCTTGGCAAGTAAAAAAAAAATATATATATTTGATGAAGACAGGAAAGTTCTGCTCTCATGACAGTTTCAGTCTTTTGAGAAAAACACGAAACCAGACACAGGTTATGTTTTATACATAGGACTACTTCAGGCATCCTAGCATATTCAGTTGAACCCGTAAGAAAATATAAAAATATTAAAAGAATACAATACTAGAAGCTGGTAGATTTTGTCATACCACTGTCTCCTGTGAATGCACTTAAACCTTGAGGCACGAGTGCAATCTTTCAAGTGTTCTGAAAGATTGAACTTTATTGCTGCATTCCAATTTATTCTTTGTTGTTGTTGTTGCTGTAACTACAAATAGTAAACAGGATGGATAGACCGAAGAGATTGAAGATTAAACTGCAGGTCGTACTCGCCATTTGATAAACCCAAGGAGATTCAGATAATGCTTATTTATGCAAAATTAAAGATGCCCATCGAAAGTCTACCATGCAACATCAGTCACAGATCGGAGTAATGTTTCTGCGAAACTGAGGCTGATACATATAACGGAACACACAATTGGCATGATAGATTATCCCAATCACAGTGCATTGCATGCAAAAGTGAAGGCAGACATTGCACAGCATTTACATTGCATCCCTCACCAGCAAGACAAATTTACAGGGTTGTAAAACATTTGACTTTATCTCACACCTTCAGTGATGATGGCCATTCATAATGATCGAAAGTTTCTGATCCTATAAAGCGTTCTATATCTGAGCAGAAATCGCTTAAATTTTGAGCTCCAGCTTGCCCTTGTTTGCTTGTTGCTTTCCAATGGCAATGCCTTCTGCAACAGAGCCCGGAAGTCTTCCGTCGGCAGGGATTCTGTTTTAACACTTGCTTTTCATATGAAAACCTCTTGTGATGTGCAAAGATAATAAAATACTTTCCAGAATTGTCTAGGAAATTGTCTTTATACATCACACAGATGAAGCCATAGGCTTTGATTTAAAACAACAACATTAAAGAAAACTGAAGTGTAAGGATAACTGTCAAGCCATGTGTGGGATTGTAAAATTTAATTCAGTGTTGGATATGGTGCAATAACACTATCTATCAGTCATTCGTTTTGTCTGGGCTCATGTGTTTCTGTCTTTTGCTACACAAGTCAAAAACAAAACAGGAAGCAAGTACGTCTTCTGAAAAAAAAAGTAAAAAAGTAAAAAAAAGAAAAAAAAATCTGTCTCTGTAATGTTAAGTGCACCTCATAGAAATGTCTTCTGAAACAACTATCCTTCAGTCACCGTCGGATCGATGTCGCCAATACACTTCCCAGGAACGGAAAGGGGTGCGGGCAGCTGTGAAACTCTAATCAGATGCAAATTGAAAAAACCAGCGATTGTATTTTGAGGGTGCCAATGTGCGGTTGATGCTTATTCATCACAAATGGACGCTCCAAAATTTCAGCTTTGAAAAGGGGGAGGAACCGGCTACACTTTGTCATGGTTGACATTTTTGTGAGGAGTCATTTCCTCAAAACAAACAAGGATGCCAAGTTTTTTTGCTGTTGTTTTTCTTCAATTTGGTGTAGTGCTTCTACTAGGTGGAAAAATTCAATGAATAGCATCAATTTTGTACCAAGTTTTTCCCCTCTTTGTTTTCCTGTGAAACTCATTTCAAAACCTACAAAGAAAATGCAAAGTTTTGAAACAGGTTGTCTAGATGACTATTCAGATACAGCGCCTAGGCACATTAAAAATAAAAATCAGAAGGTTGTGCATTTCAAACATTTTTATGCCTCCGCCACGAAGTGGTGCCGGAGGCATTATGTTTTCGGGTTGTCCGTCCGTCCGCTTTCGTTTACGCGATAACTTGAGTAATATTTACTGGAATTTTACCAAACTTGGTCCAGGTATGAAGTATGATGGGGCAATTATTTGAGTAGATTTTGGGTGAAATCGGGTAAAGGTCAAAGGTCAACGTCAAATCATGAAATTGTATCCGTTTACGCGATAACTCAAGACTGGATGGAGCAAATTTCACCAAACTTTCTTGGAGGATGATGTGTGATGGGACAATTACTTGATTAGTTTTCAGTGAAATCGGACAGAGGTCAAAGGTCAAATATCAAGGTCAAATCCTAAAGTTTATCTGTTTACGTGATAACTCAAAACTGGATGAAGCAGCTTTCACCAAACTTGGTCCAAGGATGATGTATGATGGGACAATTAGTTGAGTAGATTTTAGTGACATTGGCAAGAGGTCAAAGGTCAAAAGTTCAAGGTCAAATGCTACAAATGTTGCAATTTACCCATATCTATGCAATGCCCTAAGGTATTTTCTTGAAACTTGGTGTGGACATGTACTACTGCGTAAAGATTCTCTAGAGAGAGTTTCATGTCACAAGGTCAAAGGTCAAAAGGTCAAAGGTTAGGTGAAAATGTTGCAATATTACTTTTCTCGCAAATGGTTCAATGTATCTTCGTGGAACTTGGTACATATGCATGTACTGTCTGGCAGGGATTATCTAGGGAATTTAGAGGTCATGGGTCAATAGTCAGGGGTCAAAGGTCAAGGTCAACTCCTCAAAATTTTACTATTTCCCTCATATACTAGTATATGCAATGCTTGCATTATTAGTTTCAAAACTTAATACATGCATTACCTAGTGGAGATTCTCCGGGAAATTTCCAGCCAGAAGGTCAAAGGTCAAAGGTTAAGGGTCAAAGGCCAGGTTTCAATCCCCCCCCTCCCAAAAAAAAAAAAAAATATATATATATATTTTGTACCATCATCACACTCTTTCTTCATACCTTGGAAATTACTCAATGCATAAACTTCCCAAAAATTCCCCAAATATATGTACCTGCACTCTTAGAAAATTATAGCTGACCCAGTTCAAGACATTTCTGACAAACCTGTCATTTCAATATGTTGCCAGTTATGTGAAACTGTCATGGATCACACATTGTGAAGACATTGTACTATACGCCTATTGGGAGAATCATGCATTGTGGCAGAGGCATCAGTCGCCATAGCGACATTTGTAGTCTCGTAATGTTATTACTTGTCATGGAAATTCTGTAGGGAAAAAAAAAAAGATTACTTGCAAATTTGTCTGAATGTTTGCTTTGATAAATACCAGGAAATTAAATCTTTTGTAATAATAGAATATCACACAAACTCCATTTCCTTAAAAAAAAAAAAAAAAAAAAAAAAAAAGAAGAATTTTTAAATCGACTAAGGTTAATCTAATACCACCAAATTATGGAGCCAGAATACAGATAGGCCATTATGACCACCACTTTTTTGTCACAATATTTAGAAGGCATGCTTTGCAATTCTCTTGAGTGTTAAGAGGTACATGTCTATGTACCTACCTGTTGATATGGAGAAGGGGAATGTAGTTTTATACATTCCCGATCTGACTAGTGGGATTACTCTGAGAGTTCATCTTTAGTGCAGAATACATTGTGCATGATTTGCACAACACAGCCAAGTTCGAAACTTTTGTAGGAAACAGACCCTCATGCATGACACAAGAACTTCTGCATTCAGTGACTAATTTCAGATAAAGAATTTTGAAGGTGTTTTTTTTTTTTAATTCTGAAAAATTTCATTTGCAATATTTCGTGGATAAATTCATTGATGCAAGACAATTAACTTGTCTTTCTCTACCAGACAACCAATTTTTTTGATGGCAAAAAAAAAAATGTATTCATGTAACATCTTGAAACAATTCTTATCAATTTTTGGCCAAAAAAAAAAAATGGAGACACAATACGCATGAAATATTAATTGGTTGGCAACATCTGAAGGGTCATAGTTATGACTGTTGTGTAGTGCAGTCAATAATTCATATCAATCGCGATCCCCAAACAGTGATGGAATACAATTGTACGTTCATGTGCAAGCCGTCGGACAAGCGGTGTTATGAAATTCTTCCTTTGTCCTTGTGATCTTCTTAAATAATACATTTCTACCCACTAATGGGTAAACTGGGCTCTGACTCTGCATCAAATTCATCCCCAATTTGTCTGCTGACACTTAAAAAAAAAAAAGATCTACCGAAGAAGAATGAATACTTTTCAACTGCAACTTTTTGATGCACAAAAGACCAAGAACTGTTTATAACTGATTCCAGGGACTTGTTCTTCTTTGCATTCTTTTCAATTTGGAGGTAGTGATATTTCAAAAAACATATATGCATACATACAGCCTTACTTGTGTGTTTGTATGTGTGTGTATTTATGTGTTTTTATGTGTATATATACAAATTCTAGCCAGTTTCAAAAGCAAACAAATAGAAAAATATGTTGGTACTCCTGACACCAACAATTACAGCTCTAGGACTCGTCAGTTCACTTACAATTTATTCAGCGTTAGTTGAGGCTGCCCCAGAATCTCATCGGGAATGGTGACTTTCCATTCATAGCCTGTGAACTCCGCAGATGTTATTTGATAAACCACCTGACATGCTTACTTTACAGATTACTTCATTTTGTACCTCTACTACCAAAGCATACCAGCATGTTCTCCAGTAATAAGTATACACATTTTAGCAGATACAAATTTTGCTTTCAGCATCCTGTGTAAATTGCAGCCCTAGTTTCAGTGGTCTTCCATCTGCAAGAAAGCGTGGTTATTATATCAGCAAATATTGTCCAGGATAACAAAGATATAGGTATACATATATATATATATATATATATATATATATATATATATATATATATATATATATACACACACACACACACACACACACATATATATACAATGTATATGTTTAGAAAGATATATATATATATGCAGACATTAAAACTGATGTCCTCAATGTTTGTACAGTTAGGCCATGAGGGAGGTGCAAGCAGGGAGGCAGGCTACTTAAGTGAGCCCTTTGATGTACGGCGAGGTGCCGCCGTAAAAGATCTCGGTGCTTCTGGGTGCTCGGTCGCTGTAGGGCCTTGGCAATCATATGAAATTTACACTGCAAACTTTCAGGTCTGTCATTGTGGTGACACATTATTACATACAAATCCGATTCTGGATTTGGCGGTCTTGTTACACGGCAACCGATGCTACAAGGTAAAGGTAGATGCTTTCAAAAGAAACCAAGATGTGATCTTTATTCTGATGATGGTTTGATTTCAAATTTCAAGTGGCATAGAAAATGTTTCTTAGGTGCAATATTAGCATAGATTTAATTGCAAAATTGTCAGTCCCTGAATAGGAAGTAATTAGAAAGGTGTCATAGAAACATATGAAGTATATACATACAGAATCAGAATCAGATTTATGTGTACATTTTATTTGCTTCTGTATGTATATGTATATATAAACATTTTACAGTAGGTCTGTCATCAAATAGGATTAAATTAAACCTTTGCAATTATACCTTGCTTGTTGCGTAAGAAGGAATATTCTTAAATTTGTGATTAGAAAAAAACCATCCCACATATTCTCATTTTTTGTCTGTCAGCAGCTTTAATCGCATTTATTTCAAATTAACGAAAGTGGAGTTAACTCATTTTACGATCACACTTCATACATATATGAAGCATCAAAAAATCATGGATGCACATACCCACACATACAGAGTACACAACTTTGCACATTGATTAAATGAAGGGGTCGGTGCAATATAGTGCTAACCCACACAATAGTCATTTTGAGATAATCGCTGTTGAATGTTTGGAAAGTCCATACATTGTACATTAATAAAACATGAATGCATGCATTTTTACCATCTTATTGGTTGAATTCAAATATGATATTCTCACAGAGGTTAGAGTAAAGGGTAAGGATTATGAAAATGCATCTAACTCAATTTTGACAAAAGTGTGGGTTAGCACTATATTGCACCGACCCCTTCAAATGTATCAAGACAAACACTCAAGGGAAGCGCACTCTGGGAGCTTTTATTGAGTCTCTTGGGATCCAGAAATATCTCCTCATCCCTATTGAGACTCTGCCGCTAATGCCTTTTAGTCACGAATTAAACACATTAATCATCCATGTTTAGCTGGATATTAGGGGGGGGGGGGGTGTAGGCAAATATTTACCTTCAATCTAGCTTGAGTGCACATTTTTCATCAATATAATGATAAGGAAAATGATTCATGATGTATACTGTACCATCATTTTTCTCTCTACACCAGGTAAGTGAGTGTGGAACAAATGACCTTCTGCAGTTAAAGCCGGATAAAAGGCAGGGGACTTTTATTCTTTACCTCACAAGTAATTTTCCTGATACTGTTACTGACCCTCAAGGAGAGAAATCATGGAGACTTTGATCCTTGGTCAATGATATGAACACTGAGATTTATTTCAAACTCAAAAGTAAGAAATTTGAACTATTTGATGTCCAAACACCAAACTGTGTGGTTGTATTTGAAATTCAGGCACTTACTTGCTCACTGTCAAAGTAATACTATGTTCCTATGAAAAAAATAGCAAGTTTCAGATATGATTTTGATATTCTGGTTTTGAAAAAGAAAAGTGCCTATACTATTAGGTATGTTACCATGGAAAGGAGCTACCCGTCATGTTTTCCTGAAACAAATAGTTAACATTGAAAAAACAGTGTTGTAGATAATCTGTGAATGTAAACATAACTTGGAATAGAAATCAGATTTCAAGGCGTATTCATAAATAATGTTTTCATGAATCTATACCAAAGTTCTTCACAGACTCTCCCAATTTAGTTAGTCTTTTTTTGCTTCATATATGCACATATCTTTTTCTAACCAACATGGTTAAAAACAAGTGGAAATGCTTAAAAAAAAAAAAAAAAAAAAAAAAAAGGTCATTGCAACAGCATTGTTGCCATGTCAAATGTACCTGCAGAGAAAACAGCAAACAACAAGTTTGACGGAAGAAGGCATGGTATTTGCATCCACTGAAAAAAAAAAAATGGATGTTTTTGAGGGGCCAAGAGTGAAGGATCCGCATTCATCCATGGAAATGCCATGTCCTCTCATACCATTAACCGTATCCATTTGCACCTGTCTCGCAAACCCTTCACAGAAATCGGCCACCTTTTCCTCGTCAATGGTAGGGGCAAAACAGAAAGAAAAAAAAGAAGATGACTTTGCAAGTTGCTGACTTTCAGAGGACACACTGAAGAAAGGGGCCATTGATTTCTCTTTCTGGTTACAGCCTCCTCAAAACTATTAATCACACACAAAAAGAACGTTCTCCGAGATGCGTTAATGGAAACCTCTGGCGGAATTGAGGGTCTCTTATTCTACTCCTGTAAAAAAAGGTATCTTTAAAGGCACTTGCCTTACTGTTCTTTAACACCCTGTTTTGAATGGTGGGGGGGGGGGGGTGGATGGGGTGAAGGAGGTTTCTGCCACTGACTATCCATTTGGCCTTACTCATCATCAATGACAGATACCCTATCCCTCCAGGCAAGGTAACTGTTATGTGCACCCATTTCCCTTCAACTGACTTCTGAGATGAGTGGAGAGGTCTCTCCTATGACGTGGCTGCCGATTCACCCACTACCGGGGCAGCTAGGTCATTGGTCTTTACCCCCATCAAACTTCCCATGGCCCACTTCACACAGTAAAGATATAGTCAGCACTGATGATGTGAAATAGGGATTGGGGGCTAACAAATTCACTCACTACTAGGGCAGCTAGGTCATTGGTGTTTTGCCCCCATTAAACTTCCCATGGCCCACTTCACACAATAAAGGTACAGTCAATACTAATGATGTCATATAGGGATTGGGGCTAAAGAACAACCTGTCCTCATTCACTATTTCCCTTGAGATGTATCTGTCATGTAAACAGCCAGCCTGAGCGGTCACGGGTAGCCCTTTAAGACTAAAACGATCATGATATAGGATGATGCAATGAATGTGCATGCAGGTAGAGTCAGCTCCCCCCCCCCCCCCCATGTTTGAGAATTGCGAATTGAGAGGGGACAGAATTATCGACCCAAGGACTTCGTACCACTAAGAGCATGCCTGGTTCTCAATTACCAGCATGTTCCACATACACTGATTTCCAGCATCCCCCCCCCCCCATTTCCCCATGCCATCTTCCATGAAACAGAGGTTAAACAGTGTAGAAGACTCCATAGTACTGATAACTTGCTAGTCTTTGTCATTGCCAAAGCTGAGTATGTACTACCAAATAAAAGGAGCATTTATCTCTTCACCTAATGGATATAGTTCCCAGCACTGATTGTTGCTGATGCCACGAACGAGCTGAAACGTCTCAAGAATTTTGATAATGTTCTTGTTTAAGATTGGATTTGTTGTCTGTAAGATATGATTGGGCATGCCGTTTCTTAATGATTTTTTTTTTTTATAATGGAAATAATGCATTGAAATTGGGGAAAAATAAGTGCGTTCTTCTAGTTTCCTTCACAGGTTTTATCTATTGACTGTGACAAAAATAGCTGGGCAATGCTTTATTCCAGACTCGCTCCTCACCAAGAAACACCTGCTTATTCTCAATGAAATTCTTTCATCTTATCAGACAAACACAAAATGAAAGACTTCAAGCAAAAAACAAAAACAAAAACTGCTGTTGGATTGTGCTTATGCACAAGCATTAGATACCAATAGCATTTCAGAGTATATTTTTTCTTCAGTCAATATGGCAAAAGGGTTTTTTTTTTTTGTTGTTGTAATATATTTCCTGCAATAAATTTTGTGTGTACTCCTTTTTACTAGAGTTTCGGGGGAAAGAAACTGATGTATTTTGATACTGTGCTCCCTATTATCATTTGTCATAGGGCAGGATTCATTCTGGTCAGCCGAGGTTTAAGACCGGCAGAATATCAAAGTCAGATGCAGGAGTGGCATTTCTTTAATCATTCGGAAACCTTAGAATGACCAGCTCACATGCCCGTGGCTAGGATAGCTATTTCTTGAATACCCTTTTCCAGGGCAAAGCTAAAAGCTGACTTTCACAATTATCATTTTTTGTTTCTTTTATCCTCCATTGAAGTGTATATTTTCCCATCCATATTTGATGGTGTTCAAAGACTGTGGGTTTTTTTTTCTTGTCTGTTTGTTTGTTTGTGTGTTTGTTTGTTTGTTTGTTTTTTGGGGGAGGGCTTTCCTATCTACAGAAGATAACAAAAATCTTTCCCATTGTTGTTTTCTTTGAATCAAACCACAGACATGTATTCTTGTATCCTCCATTGAATCAAATATTTCCCCCCCCCCTCCATATTTGATAGGGTTCAAAGAAATGGTGGGGGGGGGGGGGGGCTTTCATATCTACAGAAGATATCAAAGAATTTTTTCCATGGTTGTTTTCTTTGAATCGAACACAGACATGTATTCTAGTATCCTCCATTGAATCAAATATTTTTCCCCTCCATATTTAATTAGGGTTCAAAGATGGGGGAAAGGGGGGGGGGGGGGGCTTTCATATCTACAGAAGATGTTGGAGAAATCTTTGTGCTCATTGTTTTGATTGATTCAAGCCACAGCTATTTGATCAGAGCCTTTGTGTTAGTGATGGATACAGCATAAAAACAGGACCGTGTTTCACATCCCAAGACATATTTCGATTTGGCATTGATGCTATCCATATGTCTGTTCAGTCCATATGCCTAAAGGGAATGCAGGTTTGGAGTTTTCTTCTTTTTTTTAATGTGGGGCTAATCTCCTTAAAGGGAACATCTCACTGAGTGCAATTGTTTGCGAGGTAGTGAATTCTAGGAATTTGCTACATTCACAGACATTCACCACTCAGAGAGATACTCCCTTTATGTTTCATGCAGACCTTTTGTAGTACTTGCTCTTAGCTCCTGTAGCCTTCTATGAGCATCCTTGCTGAAACAGGTACTCAGAGAAATGCTCAAAGTTGCATTAGTCTAATTAAAATTCACTAATTCAAGCAAACAAACAAAAAGAGTCATTGCAGAGTCCGAGAAGTGTCAAATCAGTGACTCTTTCATCATGCAAAGATGAGTGATTCTAAATTATTTTCTTGTTGCCTTATTGCCTTCCGGATGTTGAAATTCCCCTTAAAATTGATTCATGATGTATGTGGTAAATTGCATGGAGAACCAATTTTTATTACTTTTCAGGAGATTGATATACAGAGGAGTAGAAGATATACACAGTTTGTGCTTGTACATGAAGTGATTAAAACTTTCAAGCTGTTGTACTTTGGCTTCTTAATTCAGCATAAAGTAAACTGAATGAATATTTTGGAACACTTTGAAAGCGTTATGGGTAGAAGTGTATCAGCATGTAAAGTGGGAAAGCCTATTTTCATTTTTATAATTATTCAGACTAGTGAATAATGACTTTTGTGGACAGTATTGTCTTTAAAGTATGTCACCAGAAAATTTTCATTTGTTTGTTGTTGTTTTTTTGTATGCCCTCCATAGATATTTGTTCCTCCCTTGACAACAGTGATATTCATTTGGCTCCAAATGTTTTGTGTCTGTCCACTGATCTCTACATAATGCAAAATTGTGAATTAATATGCCATCTTTGTGGAAGAATGTTTGCTCTGATTTTTAAACCAAAGTTTAGATATCACAAAACCAAGAGCATTGCTCTCTTTTTTTTTCATAGGAAAGCCATATTCCAAAAAATTTAGGAGAATTTCTTGGTTAATTCTCAAAAGAAAACAAAGTGTTATCTTCTGACCAACTCAAAAAAATGAAAGAGAACACAGTTGAGGCATTGGAAGATTAACATTTACTGCATTTAAAATGTTTGTGAAGAAAATTGAATATGATCAAATTTTTCCATTTATTTTCAAAGGTAAGAATTATATGTTTTAGGGGTAAAAATATGTTTTTCAAAAAATTATTTAGCATGCTTAGTTTCATGAATATTACTAGTTTTGTACTAATCTTATACTTAATTATGTACAAATGATAATTACAATTTTGTATACAAAACATGTTTTGGGTGCCATCTATAAGGATTTTGTTATATTTCCCACTCATTTTGATCTACAGAAATCAGCAGCCCGACACCTTATGCACAAATTATGCTGAATTGTTTGCCATTTTTTTTTTTTGCCATATGTGGAATAGAATAGACTGTATGATTATCTGATAAACAATGTGATGACAGTAGACAGTATTTATGATGACCTACTGAACAGCTTAAGGTCACTTTTAAGAGTGGTCTACCAGTGGTCATTGAACCTTGGTCGGGGAGATTGGTGCTTTTCAATTAAAATATTTTCAATCAATCCTGCCCAGTGATGGATGAAGAGAGATAACAAAAAAAAAAAAAAAAATGGGGGAGGGAGATACTACCAAGATTCACTCCAGAGGAATGCTCTGTGTAAGCATTAATCCTTGCCCTTCCCCCCTCCCATGTTTAATATTAGTGTCTTAAGTCTTAAGCTAAAGATGATATGATCTAATTTTCTCATTTCTGCACCCTCCTTATATACTCCATCCCAAATACGCTCATCTTGACCCATTCAGGACCGGCTGATTTTGATATAGCACGCATTTCCCATAGACACATGCCCAAGTATACTCTGGACGAGTCTTCAGTGGGTTAACTGTGTAGTTCTAAATGGATTAAAGCGATTGGGGAAGGAGGGATATTATATCTTTACCCTTTTCTATCCTTCCAATTCAGTGTTTCTTGGTCTGCAAAGCTGTCTGGTCTATAGGAGGAATTAACCTCATTTGGTGTCAATCAGCTCCATCACTAGGAGCAATTATTGCACACCCCCCCCCCCCAAAAAAAGAAGAAAAAAAAAAAAAACACCTGAGTAGAATAAACGGTGGGCATCCTCCAGGATGGTCCGTTTAGTGCCGCCCCCGCTTCCCCCCTACGGTGTGGATTTATGCAAAGAGTGAGCATCGTATCCTCCCTGGATTTCCTGAAATCGCAATCCTGCATGTTCTTCCTCCTCCCCTTCCCTATCCTCCCCCCCCCCCCCCAGTCTGATCTCATCTCTACAGAATCTGGTGTTAACAATACTAGATCCCCACTCTCCATGCCATGGCAACTGCCTTGACCCCACCCCCTGAATTGACCCTGCATTAGTACCCATTAGTCCATTAATTAGTTCAGCTTGCACCGTCCCCTTTGTAATCCTTTTCTACTTTGTTGTTGCTGATTGCTCTTCTGCTCACTGAGAGCATACATCATCTTCTCTTCTTTCTTTTTTTTTTTCTCCGTGGCAACAGCATCCATCGGTAGACTCATCTCCAATCTCCAAGAGATGAATATTCATCAGTGAATCAATCCGGCTCATCATTAAGTCATTGCGCCCTTTGTGGGGATGTGTTGACCGTATTGCAGTAGAACTCCCATTTTCCAAAGTATTGGCGCCCTTCCTTTAATTCGTCCACCGGCCGAAGATTATTCCCTCGGGGGAAAAAATGGCTACTCCATCCTCTTCTTGCCCCTCTGCCTTCCAATTGAATCCTAATCCTTGTTGGTTCACATACGCAGAGTGCCTTCTCTCCTCTTGGCGCAAGTCAAGGACGGAGATATAAAGAGCCGTGTGCTGACTGATTATGCTTGACAGCGAGACGGATGCTGGATATTTCCCCATGATTGCAATTTGGAGACAGCTAACTATCTAGCTCCTTAAGGTGCAGCCTCCAACGGAAGAAAATTCTCCTCGTAGGGCTTGTCGGAGGAATGTTGCAATTAGATGTGAACATGGCGATGATTTTCTTTTTTTTCCTCTATCCACCCATAAAAAACATTTTTATACTTTATCAATATCTTTTTCTTCTTTCACTGGTAATGTTCCTGCTTATTTTATGCATTCGATTGCTGTAATGTTTTATGATTCTCTTCCGACCAAAGCAGTGACTGCAAGATATTGCAGAACTTTAAAATTCTGCATGAATATGACATCTCTGAAAAAAAGAAGAAAAGAAGACAGAGCCATGAAATATATTGTTTGAAGGGTGACCAGTGCTGAAAACATTTTGCCAGATTCTTGACATATCTATTTGCTCGATTCATCAGAAATGCCTCTCATAGTGTGTACCTATGTGTAACGATTACCAGTGATTGTACTTACAGATATGGCTATTACTGCCGTGGGCAGTATATGAATTTTTTGTGATAGCAAATATTTTGGTCTCTTAGGAATCTATTACAGGGTTTGCCCTCTCTGACCCCTTTCCCCTTCATCCTCCCCCCCCCCCCCCAAAAAAAAAAAAGATGAAAAAAGGTAATTTACAGTATTCTCTTGAGAACAATGCTGGAGCCAGTAACACGACCAGTGAAATAGACAAGACAAGTTAATTTCAAATGAGAACAGGCAATGCTTATAGCTACAACAAGAAAATGTACTTCTTTTCAGGCCACCAGCATTTACTATACTGGCAGATGTGCTATAGTTTGAGATTAAACCATAAAGGCATTTATTGCTTAACACCCCATTCATACAGGGCATTTAGAGCGCTCCAGGAGGGCTCCTAAACCCCTCTCAGCTCTGTATGAACAGACAATCTGGACCTGGACCGCTCTAAAGTTATACCCCTCTTGAGGCTAGGCTCAGGAGTGCTCCAGAAGCACCCTAAACTCTGTATAAACGGTCACCAGCATTTAGGGCGTTCTGGAAATGGTATTCGGCTTGGGCTGTGCATACAGTTTACATGTTAGAAGTTCCCGCACACCCAGAGGTCACTATGACAGTTATGCCCCTCTCAGCCACTTTGCATGTAGTCTTGGCGAGCAGTGAATCTCTGTATGAACAAACACAGAGGGGCATTTATGAGTCGAAGTGCTTCAGGAGTGCTCCTGGGCCCAGGCTATACGTATAGATAGGGTATAAGTTAGCTGTAACATGGTTTGTAGTTTAGGATTTCTTGGTGTTGAAGGACGTATACCAGTGGAATCAATGACCTCGTTTGACCTTTAGAATATCAGCCAATCATAACCCTGTAGTGAATGATTAAGTACAATCAGTTACACTCCTCCAAATTATCCACATCATGGATACAATAGGATGCTGCCTCAATAATATGTGTCAAAACAAAACAAAAAATTTGGACAGTGAGATCGATCTGTCCAATTTTAAACAAGAACCGTAGCACCCTTTTGCTCACTTGAATGGTATCTTTACAGTGATGTTTCAGAGCTAATTCTTTCCACTGTCTTTTTTCAAATTCAAAGTTGGATCACAGTTGTTTGCGAAGCTTTGCTGAAATGGAACTGCTGCATTTGCTATACTTTTCTCAAGATTCCCTCGTTTTCACTGAGAGACATTGCATTGCATTCACAACATTTCCAATATCAGCAATTTATTTTTTTATTGGTCAGTCACACAGTACAAACATAATGATTAAAGTGTATGTTAATATATATTGGTTAAAACATAGGGAGCATGTGGACAAGGTATTAACAACTATATCTGCATTCACAGGACTTCTCTCAATGAACTGCTTTTTATTCTGGTTTTTTGATGTTATAATGGCATTTAAGGCCATCATTGGCATCTCAATTTCTGTTGTGTTTGCGCAGTATAGAATTGTTGCGGATGTCTTTTCTGTGTTCTTATGCGTGTATGTGAAAATCTAGTTTGCAGTGATTCAGAAGTGAGTGTGCTGTATGAGGAAAAAAAAAAAGAATTATTTCATTTGCATTTAAACTCTGGCATTTGGTGTGATATGAGTATTCTCGAGTCAGTACTGCAAATTCCATTTATGATTATGAGTGTGACAGTATCTACAGCAGTTATGTTGCAACTTTTCTTACTGATGTTATCATTTGCAACGCATTCCCAATACAATTACTATTATCAATGAGAGGAAATCAATCCAAGTTGCCGTCCTTCATTTATTTTTCTCTCTCTCTCTTCCCCATTTTGTTTGTAATTTCGTTTTGTTTTCGTTTTTATCTCCCGTGCCCCACAACTGCCAAAAAAAAAAACTACCAAAACCGAAACAGCATCAGCTTCCAAATCTAGAGCACCGTTGCAAGGTAGAATCCATGTCGCCATGAGCTCTTTTCTTCTCATTTACTCTTTGTTTGCCTCCATGAAAACTCAATATCTAACCACCATGTATTAATCACAAAGTATACCCTTCCTCTTCGATAATGTGTCTCGTGTGAAGTAGTTCTCAGTACTCTTCAACTTCGACTAACCATAAAGCTCTGCTTAGAATATCTTGGTTGCAAATTTTAAGAAACTCAAGAAAATGTTCAGTGTGTTTGCAGTGAAGGCTAGCACAGTTTACAACAGTTGCATCAACAGTTGAGAAGAATAAACTGAATAAACCCTGACACTACCACAGCTCTGTGAGTTGTCGGAATTTGCATGCATAGATATTCACCAAGAATTTCATAGAGAATTGGGAGAACGGAGTCCGCATGACATAAAAAGTGCAGTCACGATTTGCATCTGCTGTGACAAGTTCATTCGCCATTTGCTAAGCAATGTTGTCGATATATACCTGGTTCAAATTGCCCAAACTTTTAATGCTATCATCATGAAGCTTTAGATTTTTGCCATGTTCCATAACATGTTTAGATAACTTTCACCGACATGAAATCATGGGAAACGTTCTAGATGCATCGAGTATACACAGTGAGGTGTCACCCCAAAAATAAAGAAACAAACAAACGAAAATTGATAGAGAAATTGTTATGCTTTGGTTGCTTTGGGAGACAAGGCATACCGTTAATGCTTCAAATGGACAGAAGTAACTAATTTTAGCAAATTTAGTGATTTGGCATGAAATCTGAAAATATGGATCATGATAGCAGCTTTTAGAACTTTCATTTTCTCCACTCAGCCTTACTTGTGTAGTCTTTCCTGTCTGCCGGAAGTCACATCTATTCATCTTAGTTTTCTGTTTCAAGGACATATATCTGAATGTACCACTTACTAACACTTTCATTATGTGTGTCAAATAATTCTAGTTTGTCTAACAAAATGCCTGTCATGCTGTCTTATTTTGAATCCAATCTTATATCAGAGTGTTTTCCTTATCTTTATCATTATCATTTAACCTGTGTCATTTGAATGAGAACAAAATTGTTTATCCGCATATCATTTTTCTGCCTGTACATGTAGGTAACTTGTAGGCGTAATGCATGTCAAAAACCCATAGAGTTTGGAATTAGATAGAGGGTTTTACAGTCAACCAAGCTTTGTGAATTACAGGTCACTATAGTGAAATAGTCAAGTACAAGTGCATCAATATGTTTTCCTTATTCATTGACTCTCTCTCTCTCTCTCTCTCTCTCTCTCTCTTTCTCTGTCTGTTTGCCTTTCCCATAGATTTCATCAATCTATAGTTCAGTCCATAAAACATTAATTGAAGAGTTTCGATGCAAAAACAGATAAATGCCATTTTCAATTTTGAATTTGAAGATAAGGTCATGATCAAATAGAGTAAAATTAAATCTTTGTCATGATAGTGCACTCATTACATAACAATAAATATTTCTAGAGATATCATCAAAATTATCTGATATATTTTAATTATTTTCTTTGTTTTTAGCATCTTCAATCTCTCAACTTTCTTAAGTTGAAAAAAAAATAATTACACATCAGTTTTCGTATCTAAACTCTTCAGTCCTTTTGCATTTTTATTGTTTCATGTAATGGATCCTCTAGGTAACTAGATATTTACAGTTTATTGCTTCAAGCCTCGTACTGAATGCCTTCAAGTATAACTTTACACGGTGAAAACTAGCTTGGGCATTCTAAGTATAAGATAAATACTTGGAGTGGGTATTGCTGAGGTGATAATGAGCTGTGTTTAGTGTGTGCTACGATGTGAGACATTGTTGGGTCTAGTTTGTCTACATAATTATGTTGCATTTATCATCTTCTGAAGACACTATGTTTATCTATATCTTCTTTGTTTTGTGATACAATTACATAACTAACACCAATGCCAACTGACTGTGTATTGTGATATGTCACTCATACTCTTGTGTGTGGACTATATATTAACAGTTAGACTAATGTGGATATTTGTACCATATCATTCATATCTTAGAACATGTTATGTAGCATTGTAGACTGCAGAGCATCACCCTTTATCTACCAGTATCTAGAATGTACTCATACTCATACACGGTAGCCTTATTTATTGTCAGATAAATTGATCTCACCATTTTGACATTATACCTGACAACACTTTAAGGAAATGAGTTTGTTCACACACACACACATACTCACACAAACCACTCAGGATTCATAATGGGACCAATGTAAATGCAGCCTTGCAATTGATTTCCATTACTACTGAGATGGTGATAGAATTCTGTCACAATACATTTGTAACAAGAATGCATCCCGTGTGGATAGGCCCCAAATTTTGCCTGGGCCAGCTTTCAGTACATATGCATCTGTCAGAGTCAGTAGCAAATACCCTTTAGTCAAGACTCCTTAAAGTACAGAATGTGTGTGTTGCCTCTGATTGAGTAAAGCATATTCACAATTAAATTTTGTTACTTTTATCTCCATATGCAAGAATGTTGTCATTCTCTGTGTTTGCAGAATTGATCATAACAGTATGTGTTATGTGGTCAGAACTGTGTTTACGTTTATAAGTAACATTACTATGATAGCTTGCTTGTATTTCTGTGTGTGTTCTGTCATGTCCCTTAATTCGCATGAATGCCAACGACTTTAAGGTCTTATGTCTATAGCCAAACCATCCATCTAAAAGGTGAATGCATGCTCAACATAGAGTCCTCCTAACTGCCCAAACATCAGGCGACCCCTTGGCCTTTGTATTGGATCATATTTATCAGAAGTGCCTGTATGTGTTTCTTATCGAGACCAGCATGACAATGTACAGCCTACAGCTTCTTTTCGGATGTTCTAATGAGTTCTTGTCTGGTTCAACATGGCCAAAAATTCTAGCCATTGATGAGGCCTCCCGATGAAAAGTAAAATTTGTTCAGAAGAATGCTTGACTGCAGATCAGAGTGCAAAAATTTGTATGTCTCTTGAGCAGTAAAGTAATTGATTCACTGCACTGAAGAAAAAGAGAAGTAAATAATTCTCCTCTGTGTCAAAAGAGTGAGCATACACTGTGATATGTATTCATAATTCTAACTTATCCTCATGACACATAGTAATCTCACGTTCACTTTTTCAAATCAATTTTATCTCCTGATGTCTTTTTGAATCATTTTATATTTGCATTGAACTAATGCCGATGATTTTTTTTTTTTTGGGGGGGGGGGGATGTGTAGTAAAGAAATAATTTTCTTTAATTTTTTTCTTGCAGAGCAATCATTGTGACATCTATTCTGTATATTGCTGTTCTGAGAAATGAATGTGGCTCTTCTGATGTGAAACTTCTAAATTCTGCAATTTTTGATTTTTTATGCATCAAAACTTTTCCCATTCGGTTTTATTTTGCCTCTGTCTACCAAAGTCAGGTTGTACAAGAAGTGATATTGCTCATCAATGATGTGTCTCTTATCATGTCTAGTCTTGTACATGCTCTTGTTGAATCTGAGCGTGATTGGATGTCTCATTTTTCAAAAGGTCAAGTTTTAGGGTTTATTTTTGTTTCGGAGATCAAACAACGCACTGCGTAAAAGCAGACAGGAAGAGATGAGAGCGCCGTCCCTGTGAATATGCGGCAGGAGAATACTGACAGCTTGTTAGTGGATATGTTGCAATTTGTCATAAACATGTCACCGCTATTATACAGCCCACCATAAACATTCTCAGCCAATGAGGGCAGCATATATAAAAGTATGTCAAGCAGTGAAATGTCACGCACCTCATTGGAGAAAACTCACATTGAGTGCATACTATACATCATGTTGATGTATATATTTCCATGTTTTTCCTAGTAAACCTGTGTTTCCAGTTCTTTATTATCTCAGGGATTTCCCTTTTATTTTCATTGGCCACTTAAATGTACACCTGTATCCTGTGAAATTCTGTAGTGCATATCTAATCAAGACAACATGTACTTACATTGGTAGGCCTTTCTATGCATGTAGGTGTGCTCAAAAATTGACGGATTTAATTCTATTTGCCTTTGAAATATCTAACTCAATCAAAAATGCTATGCATAGAATATAATTCCATCATGCTCATGAAGGATGTTTCATGTTTCTAGTAATTGTAATTTTGATATCATAATGTGGAATTGGCGTTAGATTGAAAAACTGTGTGGATAAGGTGTGAGTATATGCATGTATATATGAATATATGTATGTATATGTGTGTATTTATATTAGTGTATATATGTATGTATATGTGTATATATATATATATATGTATATATATATATATATATATATATATATATATATATATACATACACATATATATATATTTATATTTATATATATGAATATATGTATGTATATGTATATGTCTATATATTTATGTGAGTGTGTGTGTGTATGTGTTTTAAGGTTGTCTCTTACCGTATATATAAAACAATAAGTATGCAGTACTCTTTGACAGAATATTGCAATCTTTTTGGTGAAACAGTTTTTCCTCTTACAGTCCATAGCTTCCCATTTTCCTTCCATAGTTTCTGTGGCATCCTGTTGATTTGGCTGCCCTTTTGCTGTCCAATAAAAAATTCAGGTGTAGAAAGAGAAGAGAAAGAGAGAGAGATAGGGTCAGTGGCAAAGAAGAGATAAAAAGATGAGAGAGAAAAAGCCAAGAGACAAAGATAAAGATAGAAAGCTGTGGAAAGAGACGGCGTATTGAGAGTGATTGGATGTGTAAAAGTGAGTGTCTGGTATGATTTATAGCCTTCATCCTTCTTCCCTCATGCCTGTTTCCAGCGTGACACTTAATTAAGGGATCTGGTGTGTCCTTTCTGTCAAACCCCGGTGGATATATTCCAATTGGCAGATGGACGTTTGCGGCGCACTCATTGGTATAAATATGTCGCGGGGGGTTGTTCACCATGTGACAGTCGAGCTTGTGAGAGCAAAATGAACCCCTTCCCTCTCAAAAAAAAAAAAACCCACCAAAAAAACAAACAAAACAAAACAAAACAAAGATGATTGAAATGAAAAAGAACCAGAATAAAACATGAATAGATAAACAGTCCCCATATATGCCTGGATGTCTGGATTTCCCTTCTCCCTTCTCCCCCTCCCCCTCGCCCCCCCCCCCCCCATTTATTTTCTCCTTCCCTTTCATGATCACCTCCTAGACAGGAAATTACATCCCATAGAAAAGAGCATGAAGCGAAACATAGCCACTTATATTCTACACCTATCGGCCCTCCCCCATCCCCAACCGTTTCTTTTCCACGAATCGACAATGAATGTGTGTGCCCAAGCGTGTGTGTCTGATAAAGCGACTTTAGTCGCAGCAAATGGAAATAGAGTGACATCTTAAAGAGGGAATCTGGTCAGTTTTCCGAGATGATGTCTGGATATTGAGAGGTCAAAAGTAAACTCAGAATGATGGAAGTTTTATTAGAATTAGAGAAGAGCATGAAAGCTCTGAAATTATGAACTTTTCATATTCATCACCACATAATATGCAAATGATGACAACACCTCCCAAGTCTCATGATGGTTTGTACGAAATAGTATAACAATTTTTTTTTAGCAACAACAGACCCCTAAATTCTATTTTTGCTAAGTAATAACGACTCCTCATTGATTTGAAGCAAAAGAAACCACTTCAGGATTTTTTCCCCCTTACATTTCCAAGTCAGAAAATCACAAACATTCATGTGCAAATAATGCATACCCTTTGAAGACTTGTTACACCATGATCGCATCACATCAAGTAATTTTCATCTGTGATTGCAACCAATATCGCTGCTGCACTAGCTCAAACTCTTTAATTTCCGCCACTGAGACGACATAACAACATTGGTTATTAGGTGTAATAATATTGTTGATATCAAATTTGTTAAGAGCAAAATTAACTTCGGTGTGTAGGTGTAATTTTGGTGTCTAGCATGTTCTAGATTTTTTTTTCACAACATGAGACAAATGAGCCAAGTTGCATATCCTTAAATTAAGCACTGAAGGCGAAAAAAAAGAAAAAAAAAAGAGTGAGAGAGATAGAAAAGAAAGAGAGATTGAAAACAGAAATCAAATTTCGGCGCGGCACCTTTCACTTTCCGATGACTCCCTTTTGAGGCAGTTTCCTCCTAAAATATATCATACCTGCCTGACTTGATCGCCTCCTCAAGAGTTATGGAGTTAATGTTATAGAAATGTTGCAAGGCCCAGTGCACAGACTGAGGGGGAACATCAAGGTGGTACATTTGTTTCTTGCTCTCAGTGACGTGATAGAGCTTGCCCTGTGCAGAAGTGGAATATTCTTAGTTGAAACCAAAAGCTTTCAAACCACTGCATTCACAGAATGATAATCTGATTAATGTTGACAATTACATGAATTGCCCATTGATGCATTCTTATTCAGTTTGGCACATCATAGGAGGATATATCGTATTTCTTCATCATTTCTTGTCAAAAAAGAAAAATGCTTCTGAGCTACGTATTTAGGCAGTACTTTTAGTGTCTTTCTTTACAAACTGTAAAGGATTAGAAAAAAATTATTCCAGTAAGATTTATCATAATGTTACGTAGATTGCAAGAATTATCACCAAAGTGTAAGAGGGATTTTTAGGGTACAACGTTGAAAGCTTACATTTGGTTTTGACAGAGAGTTCTTGATACAGCACCCAAATAGTTATAGATGTTGTGGACAGCTATGAAATCACTTTCAGAGAAAGCAAATGGACTGATAGATTTTAAATGATGGAATTTAACAAAAAAATGAATATAAAATGCATGCCTCTTGGGGTATTCATTTGATGAAATATAACAGTTGTGTGCATCAGCTTGCCATAGCAAGACAATATCACCCCACACCTTTACTTGCCAAAGAAGACAGTCCTGGAATATTTCTGACAGTGATTAATTGAATGGTTCTGGGGTGTGAGTCTAGAAGACTTGTCTTGCTGTTGTGAGGTGGGCACTTGCCAAGGTTACGGCGCATAATATTAGGCATCGTAATTCTTTCTGTAGCCTGTACTGCTGTGAATGACGTCAGGGAAGGCAAACATATTTTTTCCCCCTCCTAAGGGACAGTGCGTAGTGGTTATGGAAAAAGGTGAAATCATAAAATTATTACAAATCTGTAATGCATAAGTGATCAAACAATTCCTGGACATAGGATGTGCAGACCTATTCACATTGGCAAAAGTACATGTAGAATTCAATTTCAAGGTAATACTTTCATTTACAAAAGAAACAAATAAGTGATTTTGCAAGACACTACAAAGCAAACAAAAATAAGCTTCTATATTAGTATATGTTTTGTTTGGTGGCAAATGATATTGGCTTTGATGCAATTAGTGTAGGAAAGTTTGAAAGACATGTTCTCAGAGAAAACTTAGAACAGTCATTGCTACTGATCTATAGTTGAATTTCAGCTTTTGAACCCTTATTTCCATAAATATACCCACCAGAAACTCAAGTTTTCTTAATTTTGAAGAATTAGGTCAAGATCAACCACAATATTGTGTGCTGCAGTTGTCCGTACCTGTTAAAGGCATTGAACAATAAGCAAATCTATCAAACTTCCATGTACCACTTTTGAGTTGGTGCATTCATCCTGTAGAATATAAGATCATGGATCAGTAGGAGGGTACACTTTTTATAGAAGTGCCTTTCGTAAAGTGTCCGACATAGTGTTGGAAGAGCAGTATCGTTGCTGCTTATAATTTCTCTTCGGGGATGTCCACAGTATCTGCTGATGAAGCAGTCACCATGGCATCGGGCGATAAATAGTATTACGAGGGCAGTGTCAATCATGTTGAATAAGTTATGAGCGGTGAATTGTAGTCCCAAACCCAGCTCACTTGTTCCTCAGTGGGAAAGATGTGGACATAGACTGACACAGAATGACTAGCATTGTGAGGTTTATAGGGTTGCAGTATAGGTCAGTCAGTAAGTAATCCATAGTAATCCATGATGTTCTAAACTATGTACCAAGCGACACTTTCTAGTAGGTCGTTCCGATAAATTATGCTTTACTTGGCCCAATCTTTAGATCGACTCATAACTCACATCTTCTGACATCGTCCTAAAGTGAGAAATGGAATTTCAAGTGGGGTGTATGTGTTACAAGACAATAGAAGATATATCAGATATCTTATCAATTTTGTATTTTTGTCTCTTCGAATAAAAAGTGACAATAACAAGTCTGAGCTGAGTTACCAATGATTCGGTTCACAATTTGGTACAGTAAGGTTAGATGGGAGAGGGTATGATACTTTTCTACTGTATTACTGATAATTCCGTCATCTGCTCTATTGATACTTCTACTCTGTTGCAATATGAATTGAAATATTTTATATTCAGTACAGATTAGCTTGTCACTGAGGTCAGACAACTTGTCTCAAATCTAGTGATATGTAAAGATTTTTTTTTTTTTTTGGGGGGGGGCCATTACTTGAAAAAGCAGTCCACACTATAGCAGAATCATGGATTATTCAGCTAGTCCGACATAATCTAGTAATTCAAGTCCTAGAGACATCACTTGGAAAGTATGTATCAGCATATGTGCAAATTTTGTTCATTCTATCATGCGAAAAAAAGCAAAGGAAAAGAGTAAAGACAGAGCATTAATAGCTGTTTGGATCATTATGATGATGATTTTGTAGGTCATGATGCGCAGGGAGTGATCGAGGGGGGGGGGGGAGATGATAAAATGGTGTTATTGCCATCTCATCGATGATGGCTTGTTTAGGAAAAGAGATTACTCCATGAATGAGAGCTCTTCAGCTGAAGGCGTAGTAGAGTTAAGTGCATTCGCTACATAGAGACCACCAGCGGCAGTTAGCCTTCGCTCAAGGCCGCAGGTATAAATGGAGTCACCTTCCAATCATGTCTCTCGGCAATGCTCCAATCAGCCTCTATGTCGGGAGCAGCGTCCGAATGTTTGATTTGCCAAATTGCTACAGCTTTTTTAACTTCTCGTGCTATTACCGGAACATTGGTGTGTGTGTGTGTGTGTGTGTGGGGGGGGGGGGGAGGGGGGAGGGCAGATAGATTTGGGATCGAGCAGTCATTAGAGATATTCCACTAATAGGGCGAGATTGTCATAGTGTGCATGGTGTGATATACCAGAGTACAGTTACACTTTTTATGTGCAGGGGGAAAAAATAAGACTGACTGACTTAGTCTTACTGACCTAGATCCTGTCTTCCCATCATGTTCACATGTCCAGGAAAGTAAAGTAATACACTTGTACACATTATCTGCAGACACTTCAATTTAGTCTACTTCAATATGCTAAACGTGTTGGCAGCTGTTAAAACAATTTCCAACTTGACAATTCATAATGCGGCCTCTTTAGCTCACATTTGACTTGGCCTGATTTGTGAAGAAATTTCAAGGTAGCACTGACCACATACATTATGTCTGAACACTTTGACAAGCTCATGTGAACTAGTTTCTGCATTGTGACTTACAGCTGTGCACCACTCTATGTTGACCTTCATCGTTTGTTTTGTGCATTGAACTTGATGTAGTGGATGGCGCTTGTGGTATGGGCATTTATGATACTCACTAAGTAGACAGCTACCAATAGAGGGCAGCATTAAACAAATATAAGCAAAGCTGTGTCAACCACTGGGGTTTGTCTTCCGAATGTCGACAGAAACGAAAGAGGATTTTTTTCAATTTCAAATTGTTTGAAATGTGTGTGTGTGTGTGTGTGTGTGTGTGTGTGTGTGTGTGTGTGTGTGTGTGTGTGTGTGTGTGTGTTTGTGTGTTTTATGTTTGAGTGGCAGAATGAGTATTTGAGAGCTGTTTGACACTAGATAGACCAAAACTCATGCCCAAATTTACCCAGATGTACAAAGATGTCTAGTGCAATGTGTCTGTCCAAACTTGTGATTGTTTGATATTGGATTGAGGAACAGTTAATTTAAACTTTAGGTGTAAAAAAAAAATGTGTCTTGTTATTGCCTTTTTCATCAACAGCAAATCAGAATTTTATTTCAGTATTGTAGAACATAACTGCTGTGGAAAAAGACTTGCAAAGTGTTCCATTGCTTGAAAGTTACAACCATGATTTAAGACTTGACAGAATCAGTATTTAGGAGCTGTATGACACCAGAGATTGAGTAAAGCCCATTCCCAAATTTGCCCAGATGTGCAAAGATGTTTAGTGGAATGTGTCTGTGATTGTTTGAATTTCATTTCATTTATTGGATTTAGGCATGGTTGATGCATACTTGAGCTATGAGGAAAAAAAGAAACTGTATTTATGATTTCCCTTTTTTCTTTTTTTCTTTTTTTGATCAACAGCAAATTAGAATTTGATACACTAGAGCAGAAACTAGCAATGGAGGAAGACTTCCAGACTTTCTTATTTTTTAAAAGTTGTTCCAGTTTTTGCAGTTGTGCTACAGAATTGACCTTTTACGTGCCGTTAGCATAATAACCATATATGCTAATCATCTTTGGATAAAACTCTGTGGGTGGTGCAATATCTGAGCATTTAAGCAGGAGGAGCTAGGAGTGAAGGAAGGGTTATGCCTCAGTGTGCAGATTTGCTAAGGTTTGACGGTGTCTGTCACATCTGTGAGTGTGGGGACTTCAGGAGAGGACGATGCGTAGCCATGGAAACGGGATTGAAGCCTCATATCTCATTAGTGAATGCCTTACACGACAATCAGCAGTAAGCATTTGTTTTCGGTAAGACATGAACTTCATTTCATGTGTCATTCAAGTATTTAATTAGTCCATTTTGTGAGCCTGTGTGAGGTGGCATTTCTTCAAAGTCTGATATTGCCATGAGTGAGATATGCAGAGGAATCAGACAAGATGCATTTAAGTGTTAAGTTCTCTGTCTCTCTCTCTTATAATCAAACCTTATAATATTGATTTACTGAATGACAGTACGCATCCACCAAACAGAAAGATGGGATGTCCCTTGCAGAAATAATTTCCTTCTTAGAATCATAGAATGAAACATATTTTTTGAAAGCTATTTATGGGGTTTTTTCTGTTTTTTTTTTAAGCATGCCAGTCCAAGCTGTCTTGTACAAAATAGAAACAAGTTTTAGACTCTCTATTAAAAGAAATAGGATACTTAGAGAGACAACATGTATAAAACAATCTCTCACCAAATTCTGCAAATTTGTGAATTTTATTCTGACTTCCCAACCATTCTGAATTTGGAGGAAAGAATTTTGACCATTCCTAGCTCTTGTTTTGATAGGAGTGTCCTATTTTTCTTGATGATTTCACTACACACTCCCATGAGACTTGCTCCTTCTGTCCTACTTTTGAGATAAATCATCCCTGTTTTTCAGTTAGAAAGGTTGGGAGGTCTGTTTATGTCAAAATGCATCTTGCTTATCTAAATGGGCCTTATATAGTTTGTAGTGTGGCTTGTTATAGGTGAAAGGGTTCATTCAATTCATTTAAACACTTACTTTCAATTTTTGAATGATGCCTGTGGCATTTACCCTTCAGATTGAGATCAAGAAACTAATCTTTACTGAAGTGATATGCTATGACCTTCAGATAAAGCTCCACAGGGCATAGCATTGAGTTGAGATCCCTCAGTGCGAATTTACCACATGATTGCGCAGATCAGTAGATGAATTTAGTTTTGTATTTTCTAGTGATTTGGCCTAGCTTGCTGCTGAATATATCAGCAATATAATCGCTATGGTTGCACTGGTTTGATTTTTAAATCAGTTTACATTGGTGGCTCAGTTCTAGGGGATGATTTTGAGATGATTCCAACAGATTTTTTAGTATTCTTGTGAGATTGGCCTGTGTACGTGAGTGTGGGTGTAGTGTGGGTGTTGGGTAGATTTTTTCTCTTTTTATATATATATATATATATATATATATATATATATATATATATATATATATATATATATATATATTTATATCTGTGTTTGTGTGTTGTGGGTTTGTCTGTAGCTGTGTGTCTGTGTGTGTCTCTGTGTGTCTCTGTGTGTGTGTGGAGACAGTTATATAGGGTACGTTAACCTTGCGCGTGATCAAGGACGGGACTCAGGTGACTGAGTTGTAGGCCGTCCACACTAACAGCATCCCACGCAGATAAAAACAACATCATTAGTGGCGTTATATCTCTGGAGCATGACTGCAGAATGTCCATGGACTTTCAGGATGCTAGGTCTGTTCATTCACTGGGGGGAAATAAGAGAAGAAGTTCCGTTAATCATTCTTCGAACACTGTGATTGCTCGAGTAAGTCTTTATTTGACAGTCCAAGTAACGAGCATATTTTTGTGTCTACGTCACGGGGGGAGGGAGAAGCATCTGTGGAATTTTATCAGTGTGAGAATGAGGGGAAATGTCTTATATTTTATGCAAAAGAAGTAGAGAAACCTTTAGTAATGAGATAAATAAAAAAATGCAAATTCATAAAGGCAAACATAAAGAGTATGACAAATTTATCCCTCAAAAAAAAAAAGAATAAGCAAATGTATATTGATAACTATTGACGCAAGATAATGGTAAAGTATGTATAGAAACTGCAAGTCATATAAATCAGATGACACCAGAAAACTGCAACAGAAATGATTGTGTAGATTGTTCGGCAAATCATATTGTACTGCAATGAGAATGTCTGTGAAGACACTGCATCATTATGTCTAACATATCCATTCGTAGCTTCACTCTCAAACCACCAGCTATTATAAATGCTGCCCTCTCAGTCAGTCCAGAGCAAGTCACACAGTAGACTGACATTTCTTTTTTGTTCTGAATCATTCCGTAAGGGAGAGGGATGTAATCTCATTTTTGTAATTCAATAAGCTTTGAGAACTTTCTCCATTTTTTATCATGAATATGAATGATGTCGGCTTTAGTCACAGCTTTGATGCTTCTTTCACTTCCACTTTGCAGTACAATACCATCGGAGTCTCTGTGTATTCACATTCATGACTATAAGTGTGGTCCAGATAACCAGTAGTGATAAGAGCAGTTCTATAATATGTTGTGTTGTTGTTGTTTTTTTGTCCTGCATCTGAGTCCCCCTCCCCCCCCCCCCACACACACACGAGTGCATACACTTTTTGGCTCTTTATAATAAAACAAGAGAAGCCCATTTCTTATGACATTTCTGCCCCAGGATTCTTCACATTGAACTAAAGAAAACATTTTGCTACCCCTGTTTGATGCTAGGTGAGGAAAGCCGTAGACAAGCTAAGTGGTAGGCTTTCTCAATAAAGCATGTACAGATATCGCCTGCAAAGGGAATGGCCACAGATATGAACAAGTACTGTAAAAGTGGATATTTTTGCGCGACTAATTTTTCGTGCTTGGCCAGACGAAAAGAGTTTCGTGTGTTTTTAATTCCGCGGAATCAAGACATCAATCACTGGAACATACAGCATGCAAAAATATTCGCGCGCTTTTATTTTCGCGCTTGTTTCTGGTTGCGCGAAATGCGTGAAAATTTCAACACCGCGAAAATTTCCACTTTTACAGTAAGCATCAAACTCATCTGGGAGAGAGTTTGTACATCAGGGGAAATATTGACATACATGTATACACTGCATGTCAGAAGCATGGTTTGAGTTGGAGGTATGTACAAAATTACTATAAAGTGCTAGTTCTCGGGTCAGCATTCTATCTCCATATTTGTATGGACTTTCTGATAATGTAAAAGTCAATATTTTTGTGCGACTAATTCTCTCTTGCTCGGCCAGGTAAGATAAGTTTAACATGTTTTCAATTCCACAGAATGAAGACATCAAATACCGGAACATATGGCAGGCAAAAATATTTGTATGCTTTTATTTTTGCACTAGTTTCCGGTTGCACAAAATGCGCGAACATTTCAACACCGCAAAATTTTACAGTTACTAGGACCACTGTCACAACAGCATTTTCACATGCAGATGGGATACTTGAGAATGTGGTCAAGTGATATGATGGTCAGAGAGATTCAATCACATATAAAATGGTTTGAGCAGGGCACCTATACCTTCTAGCTTGATTATGGGGAGAGCGATATTTTACCCTTCCATTCCAAAGTCCACCCTCTCTGTGTTCTATCTCTCTCTGTCTGTCTCCCTCTCTCTCTCTCTTTCCAACATTTTTTTTCACACACACACACACACACACACACACACATAATATATATGCATATTTATATACTTCACATTCTCTCTCTTGCAATACATCACTCATAATGAAATATATATCCTTTCTCTCTCTCTCTGTTTACCTTTTTGTTTATATACCTATAAAATATCCATATCTCTCACTCTCTGTTGCTCACTGTGCATCAGGCATATACATGCGTGCTCATATACGTCTTTGCATACATATTTAGTCTCTCTCTCTCTCTCTCTCTCTATCGTACTCTGAAGGCAGTCCACCCCGTTACCTATTAAGTGCTAATAGCTGCACAAATGTCACCTCTGCCTGGCATGCATGTGCCCTAATTGCACCAGTTTGTGTTCGAACGGAGACAAGAGTTGATGATGATGATGATGATGGCGATGATGCTCGCCCGATAATTGAGAAGTAATTCCGTCCTGGTTTATTTGCATTCCGACTTCCTCTCGCGGGGGGGCATCTCGCGCACGCGGAAGGTCGGATTATACGTGCTTCAAGGGAAAAATCATGCACTCACTGCTCGCTCAAAAGGGAATTTCTGTATATCTTAGCGTACAAGTATGTTGGTGCGTGCATTCATATGTTTGTGTTTGTGTGTATGTATGCTAGATCATTTTGTATCATTGAATATGATTACTTCTATCAGTAAAGTCTTTGGTAGGATACATGTCCATGCTATCTGATTCATTGGACATGTAGCAAAGTTGCATCCTTTAATCTGACACCCAATAATGTAGTGAAATGTATATCAAACTATAGAGATCAAGGAGTTATCAGCATGGTAGACAAGGCAAACTCTGAATCAGAGACTATCCAGTGTATTTTACCAATGTTATTGCAAACAAACTGTGCATTTTGTGCTCTCTTACTAGCATGATAGGCAAGGCAAAGTCTGAATCAGAGACTATCCAATGTACTGTATGTAACTAATGTTATTGCAAACAACCTGTGTTCATTTAATCCTCACACACTCCACATTGATTTTCTTCATCTGTACATATCGCCATCAGAAATACATTTCTCTATGGCATAGAAAGAGTATAGGAGATGATCTTTAGAAGCATTAAAAAGTACAATAAAAAAATCTACCTTATAGTACAGCATGCAGCTAATGAGATTCTTTGTTTTATCATCCACCATTACGCAAATTTTAATGGGATGCATTGTGTATTTCCCCGTTATAGAATGGTGCTCGATTTTTCCTTCAGGAGTTTGACTTATCATCGCATTACCTGAAAGTGGAACAAATCATGTATTATTTTAAAGCTAAGAGACTACAAACTTATAAAAAAAACACACATACCCACATGCACAAAATGTGACAAACAAAGTTGGACATTTTTCAGATTCGATAGAACATACAGTATGGAGAATGAAATATGCCAGAAAAGTTCACTCCTTAGGACACTGCACTACCAAGCTCATTCATGGAGCAGTGTTTTTGTTGCTAAATATGTCTGTTTACTCTTAATTCAGTTAATCTCCACCACTTTATGATATTCTTCACCCTTTTACAGTATTACTTTTTTTGGCACACATAGGTATTCAAAGAATGATATGCCATAGCACAAAAAGCACATTTTCTGTCTTTACATTCATTTCTATTTAGGAGCATCAAAACTGTATTCTAGTGAATATTGTAGTGAGTATGATGTAATGAGAAAGTGGTTTCCAATTTAATGTCAGTAATCCATCTAACACATTCAATATTTACTGCAAATCCTTTTCTTTTTGCCTTTGTGTAAAGATAGGAAGCCACATTTCAGTTTTGGCAAACCTTTCATCAGAAATGTTGATTTGCATGTCTTTCTTCTTTTTTTTTTCTTTTTTTTTTTTCTTTTTTTTTTTTTGGGGGGGGGGGGGAGGTTCACATATATACATAAGCATGAGAAGCACTGGTTTTAATATGCAGATCAGAATCATATTAAAAGTGCTACCAAAGGAGAAAATCAGAGAATTGAGATACATCTAACAAATAAACATGTCAATCCGTGATTTTTAAAGTTTCAAATAATTTCTGCATTTGCAAGTGCTGTTCATTCCTACATGCATTTAGAGAGAAATGACTGTTGTGCAAATGAGGAAGGAAGAGAGAAAAATTCATATTTATATGAGCTTAAACTAAGTTTTGGTTGTTCTAGGGAATGGTAGGGAAAAGCCAAAGTTAAAAAAAAAATGTAGATGAAGCCTTCGGCTTTTAAAATTTCTGAATAACCGACTGGAGCATGCAGAAATAAACAAAAAATGAATGTTGTTCTATAAAAACAGAACCAGTGGATATGCTGCAAAGACTCCTGACTAGGGCTGGTGTTAAAATCATTCACCATGAAACAAAAGGAATTGCATTCGACACAGTCTCCAGGGGGCAGAGATTTTCTTCTTCTTTTTTTCTCTCAAAGAGGCTTTTTTTTTTCAGACAGAGAGAGAACTGGTTTAGGAAATTGGCAGGTAAGGCGGATTAATTTCCGTCAGGAATGCAGCAGCAAATCTGTTTCATACGCCAGTGAGCTCTGTATTCCATTGTGATTCCGCAAAGAGAAGGGGCAATGGGGATAGAGAGTGTGAGGAAAGACGGCTAGGCCTAACCAAAAATTCAGAGAGAAAAAAAAAGCACAAAAATCACGGCAAGGAAAGGCTTAATCGTCTGGATGTGTGGGAGGTTTCAGCGTGCGGTGCGTGAGGGGACTCTCCCGCTAATGAAACACACTCCTGAAAGACCCTAGGTACTCAAGATGCGATTAAGTGATGACTGCCTGCCTGCCTGCCTGCCTGCCACGGGAGGAGTCAAATGCGGGGGGTAAATGGGGGGCGGTCAAGGCCAGGGGAACCGCACAACCTGTTTGTTTAACCCATGTTATTAAGATTGGGGTAACGAAATCAGCGTCTTTCCACTTTGCTTCACACGTCCCCTCCATCCAGATGCTAGATGATTTTGTCAGGGTTTATCACGTCTATAAAAACCAACCCTCACTGCAGCAGTTGATTATGACCACACAGCTCTACGCTATTAGTGACTCTTATTCTTCTTCTTGATATACAGATCTCTGTCTTCCTTACTTTCTATTAATGTATAATTTTAGTAGATAGATCATTATGTTGTTGTTTCATTTTGTACATAAACCACACTCATATACCCATTTGTTAATGCTATGTATTGTATGATTATTGGTTAATATTCTTATTATTCCCAACATGATTATGTTGATAAAAATGATGATATCACTAATAATAATGATAGTAATCATCTATATTATAAAACTAAGGATAATACCAATTATTCTGTTGATAATAATGCAAATGATACAATGATAAAATTATTGCAATGATACAATAATGTAAGAATAAAACTACAATGATTATCTTTTGTTATCCTTATAGTCATCGTAATGATTTTTATTACAACTTCAAAAGAAGATTTGAGTAATGTTTTTAAATTAAAGGTGTAGCAGTTCTATTCATGATAACAGATGGCATGAGGTATGATTTATTGCACATGATATTTGATGTTCCATCTGTCAATAATTATAGAAGAGGTGTTCATTTTTTCCATGAATGTGTGCGCTTAATATCATTAGAAAGGTAATACTGCAAGTGAAACTAAACTGACATATGATACATAGACTTGACAAGTGATGATGCAGTAAGGCATCTCCATGGGGTGGTGGGGGGGGGGAGAGGTTGCCATAGCAAAACTTTCACTTCAGTTTTTAAACAAATTTGTGTGTGATAATTGATAAATGAAATTTCATTGAATTCGAGAGTCAGAACCATTGGGTTTGGGGAATCTAGTCAACGTCATAAAAATTGCTTGCTAGTTCTGAGGGATGATATATGGTAGTATTCTTTTATCACCTCTAATCTGATGCTGGTAATTATGAAATCATATAGTATGTTGCCATGGCAGCAATGTTTATAAACTTGACTGTGCCAGAGATGACGTAATAGTTTTGCAGACATCATTTGTGATGATACTCCAGTGTTTGTGTGTGAGTCAGCGCTGCATTTAATCCTTTAACCCCAACCTATCATCTGTTACACTCATCAGTGAGCATACGTGTGCCCATGTTCCGGTAGGAAGGTTGATCTACTTCCCCTCCTCTCCCCCCCCCCCCCCCCCCCATTGCAAAGTCAGCAAAGGATAAAATGGCTCTCTCTTTCTTTTATACCTTGTAATTCTGATGTTAAGACAGTGTATTATTTTAGCCTAGTTTTCATAAAATATCTCTTACAAACCATGGTAAATGGAGACCTGCATCCAGCCCTCCTCCCCCCCCCCCCATGCCAAACGACTCATCACCCACACCATGCAACACCCCGCCATCGTCGCATGCAACAATGCGTCCAAAGCTTGGTACAGCTCACTGCACCCCTACTCATAAGCCTCCATACCCAACCAAGCATCTTAATCCCACCCCAGCCACCGGTTGGGTGCCCTTAATTACCAACTCTGTTGGCAGCTAGGAGAGTCATAGCAGATGATGGAAACAAAAAAAAAGGTTTAGATTGTGAGGGGATAGAAAAAAAATGGAAAGAGAGAGAATAAAACCCTGTTTCAAGGTATGAACTTGCCGACACGTTCTCATTAACCTCAAACGTACACATTGGGTGAAGTTCATTTGTTCGGCTTAACGGGGAGAGAGTCGCGAGCACAGTGCCAGTCGGATGTTACCACTGTGGAGTGCATGATCTCCGAGGCATAAGGAAGATCATCTAAACACTTGCATCTTATGGTATGTGACATGTTGGTCTCATTGTGTGTGACCATTTTTAAAACACTGTCCTGTGTACATTGAGGGATTTTCTTCACTTGTGATGTTTGTGATTCTGGACAGTGCATTTGATCATAAAAAGAATGAAATTGTATAGAGTGTGATGGTGAAAGAGCAAAAGGAAAAGTATCTTTTAAATGCTATTTGTGTCTCAAAAACAGAAAGAAATGCTATTGTATGTTGATCATGACTCTTGTCAGATATGTTTGACTTACGTTATTGCAACTATATGTATTGACACAGTTAACCATTTGGATGATTGAGTTTGCTCTTTTACTTAAAACAAAGAGATGAACTAAATATTCACTTTCATCATCAGAGGTCTTGACCTGTGCCTCTACAATTTAGTAGAACAGGAGGCATTATTGTTTGATGGTTACATGTTTAAGGAAAACAATGTTCTTTTTAAAAAAATAAAATTTTAAATTTATATGTCAATTTGACAGATCATGACAGAAGTTTTCATTGATTTGGTTGTTGGCAAACATCTGTTCATAATATCCTTTTTTATGTCACGCATATTGCTTGCCCTGCAGAAATTTTTATTTTAAAGTTGGAAAATGGTGGTGTAGCTAAAAAAAAAGAAAAACAGCAACAAAACTTCCATTATTCATCTTGAAGCAGGTAAGCAGAACTGACTCCCATTGACAGAACATTTTCCTTGATCATTTGTGGTGATAAAATTTTTTTATAAAAATCAAAGAAGCCAAAGTACCCCTGAAGCAACCACTTTGCTCTCTGCCTCCTCAGCATCATGACTTTATGCTGCCCATTCTGTAGAAAGCTGAAAATTCTGCCCATTCTGTAGAAATGAAAAACATGTCTGAAGAAGAGATAAGGGAAAGAAAATGTAACACAGGCGATGCATTAGCATCAATTATCGCTGTAGGAGCTGATGTTCGAGTGACCGTGAATGCAGATTTCGGGGACTGCCAACATGATGTGTTGACTGTGGGAATTATGACAAAAGGGTGGAAGTGGCCTATCATGACATTCCCCCCCCCCCCCCCAACCTCATCTCATTCTCAAAATGCTGTTTGAACAAGCCGAGTTCTGGCATGCTGATGTATGCATGTATGCTTTTTAAATCTGGCAGTATTAATTGATGAATTAAAGGCTATGCAGATCAAAGATAAGTTTTTAGATTTTTTGTCAGAGCAAATTAGCTAAGTGTGGTGTGTGGAATGGCAGAGATGTATGCAACATGAGTTAATGAGGTATCCAGGTTTTTAGGTGTCCTGATTTTTTTTTTTTTCAACACTTGTTTGTTTCAAATGTCATTTCGGCACACGCTGTAAGTCATTGGCCTGGTGGATTACCATTACCATCATTCGCGTCAGTGTGTCCCCAACATACACTAACAGTTTACTACATGGATTTTTGCCCATTATGTGTGCATTACAATAGAATACACATGTTCTCATTTGTTTCAAGGATAGCTCATGCCCATTTTGGCGGCATACCCCTCTTGAAGTGTATCTTATTTTCCCCTCTGTAAACGCTTGATGGATAGATTTAGTTGAGGTATGTATCACTGCTTGCATATATTCGTTTATTTGTTTGGATGTCCTAGTCATCAAATTGAAATGAACCACAAAGCCAATCTTAGCATTCATCTGGCATGATGGCTTAAGAATTTACCATGACAGCAGCAGCATGCTGTGGCTAGAAGTTTGTCCGGTAGCACTTTGTTGGTAAAGATTACCAAGTCACAAAAACCTGGTAATAGAAGGAGTGCTGGTTCTTTGTGGATCTGACATATTTGTGCAACAGAAAAAAAAAATGAGCAGTAAAGTATACTTTGCGACATGTTTTAAGCATATTTCTCTGCTGTTAGTTGTCATCACCATAAAGTAAGATTTGCTATGAAATCTCTCATTATCACATTTCCTCTATTTCTTTGAGTATAAAAGAAATCAAGTTGCCTAAAAGCACAGATGGGATCACAAAGGAGTTAGTCAAGGGAACAGTCGTACAAAATTAAGTACAGATTTCCCTCATGAAGAATAGGATCACAGCAATCAAATTTGATTGACGGTTAGAAAATCAAAATGGTCATTACTATGGGCAATGAACCTTTGTTTTGTTCTGTTTTATGACAAGTCATTGTAACAATCATAATGAATGTTTATAATCATAATGATGCTAATGATATGAGATCAGTCTTGAATGGTAGAAAACTAGTGAGCCAGTGATAAAATGGTGCAGTCATGTCCATGGGGAATTGTTTTGCCAATATAATAGTTTACCATCTACCTTAGATAAGCTGCAATCCAATAGCAATATGGTTTACAGAAACTGGATTGGTTCTATGTGCCCTCGCCCCAATAACAGATAGTAATTTAAACAAAAATCAGCTATTTATCTGAAAAAAAGCTTGCTATGGAGAGCTAGTTAGGTTACTTTTTTTTTTAATGTGTTTGTGCATATATTTGAATGTATATGAGTGTGAGTGTGTGTATGTCTAAAGAGAAAACTCAAACTAGAAGATTCTTCAGTTCAGATATTACAATCACTACAGTGCTTCGCTGCCAGTATGCAACAGTAGGTAGACATAGTTTTACAGGTGTTGTTTGCTCTGTAGGTATTTCTTCTTACACGTGTGTGTGTGTGTGTGTCTGTCTGTCTGTCTGTCTGTCGGGTGGGCAAATCACATGTTGAAGATGATTAACCACATGGCATCTAATTCACTGCGGAAAAAACAAAACAAAGAAAAGGGGAGGCCAATGTAGAGGGGTGGGCGTAGATCCCGGTCTGCTGAAGACAATGGTACGTAAAGTGGAGCGGAAGCGTGGGTTTGTCCCTGGTCAAGCCGACCAGATGGGGTCCCATTTCACCACCCTTTCCTCTCCTTTCGCACTCTACTGGCTTTGTGACGTCGCTAGACCCCATTTGCTGGCCGCAGCGCCGTGACATGGCGACCCTTTGTACCGGGGAGCAAGAGTTTTAAAGGTATAGAGTATGCAGGTCTCTTATTCAGCAAGTTAAGCTTAAAATCAGAGTGATTGACTATGTGAAATATGAGTATATTAATATTTTCTGGAAATATCTTTGTTCCATTCACCTGTGGTGATGGAGGGGGTTTGATGTATGCAAGTACTTGGACATACACATTATGTAAGGATTACTCTCTTTATACTGCTAGTATAATGAACCTTTGTTTTGAGGCTGCAAGCAGTGTATTTCTGTGTAAGACTCCTAATCTGCAGTCTCAAACAGGTAAACTGCCCATAAATGATTTTAGTGGAATTTTCATCATACATATCTATCTTTACCTATATCCCTATCTGAAAGTTTGTCTATCTATTCATCTGTCTTCATGTGTATTTCTTTCCCTGTCTAGCTGTCACTCTTTTTATGCCATCTATTGATCTATCTATCCATTCTATCAGAGTATTTTCTCACTGTGACCAATAGAGCTTGCCTAAGGTTGCCTGACCTATCAGTTGAATGTATTTCACCTAGGATAGACGAATGAGTTATAAGAGTTACAAGAGCTAGCAATAGTAACCAGGTCACTGGTTTCTTGGGTTGCCTGTTGGATACCAGTGTACCGGAAAGGATTATCGATGAGAAGATACAAGGATACATCTCTGATATTACATGCATGCCCGTAAATATGTCAGATACCATCATATAAAGGATTAGTACAATGTATTTGTGATGGGTTCCTCCTCATACAGTAGTCATTTTAATATGTACTTTTCTGTACAGGTCATTACTATGTGTGTGTAGCACATTTCATTCAAACAATTCACCATGCTTGCCATGTGATTTTGTCACATCCGTATCTTTGAGTGGCATGGACTGCTTTTGGCATGTAGTTTCATCACTGTAGTCACTTATTCCTGTGGACCCTGCATGCATAGATTACGTCCCGTTTTAAGACACGTTCGAAATTTTACCACCTTCATTGTGCATGGGCAGTGAAACGTCTATAGCGGCATGAAGATGTGCTGGAATTGTTTCCTCCTTACGAGTGGTGCCTGGTTGATTTTCCCCACCGGTGTTGATCTGCATGCTGTCAGTTTGTCAACAGATATATTCACCTTCCATACATGTTCCTCAGAGCTATAATCACATTTTCTATGCTTGGTATAAAAGGGAATTTGTGATGTACATTCCGTCTCACACACTTGAAATGTTGATTTGTTGTATCAGTGATCAACACACTTGAAATTGTGATCACTGATCAGAGGAGATGTCACATCTTTCTGACATTTCACATGATGCATTAAATATGTGAAAAGGAATTATGAGATATATATGTAATGGGAGGTCATTATGAGGGTGATGACGTTTTAAATGTTTGAACCCTAAGTTAATCTTGTTCCTGTAAAAGTGTGTCATGCACTTTCCATGAGCTGTATGTATAATCTTCCTAAGTCTATTGACTCAAGTTTTGGTAGTATTGAGTCAGTATGATATTCCTTAGTTGTGCTGTCAGTATCAATTATGAACAAAGTTGTTGATTATGTCGATTGTAGAGAGTGATTATTGAGATAACATGTCTGATGGTGATGATGATGATGATGATGATGATGATGATGATGATGATGATGATGACAACAGCAGTGGAGCTGGGTGGTGATGGGTGATGGTAGTGGTTGTGATGATGGTGGTGGTGGTGGTGATGATGATGGTAGTGTGGGGGTGGTAGTAACTGACGTTGGTGTTGATGGAGACAACAAGGTATACTCATGATGTTGCATGATGATGATGATTGTGGTATTAACCTACAAATCATGGGGCGCTGTTGGTGTCTCTCATATCAGGCCTCTCAAAGGGTCGGCAACAGTTACCGATCAAAAGACGAAGAAAAGCAACATACAAAACACACCTTGTTTGTGTTCATTGACAGAACAAGAAGAGTCGGTGGCATATGAGCGTAAGCTGCGCATGATTCAGGACTTCATTCACCATGATTCCGGAGCGTCTGGGCAGCCGCCTCCAGCTCAACTCATTCCCGCACAGTGTAAGTTTTTCTGAATGGTCCTACTCCTTTCCTTCCGTGTTGCTTCTTGTTTGAATTCCTCCCCCCCCCCCCAAGTGCCACACCGCATGATGACCAGCAAGATGAAGACAGTTTCACCAAATGAAAAGGGACTGGCCAGTGAACACTGTTTATCAATGGGTCAGTTACCAGAATTTCCCTCAGATCCAGTGATGGTCTTCAGAACCTGGGTCAGTTGCCCGGATCTACTCCACACATATCGGAGTAGCATTATGGTAATGTTGTTATTGATATTTGAATAAAAAATACTGCAACTATCCATGTCGAAGAAGGCACACGATCAGCAACGTGCTCTTGGCGTGGGAAAGCTTAGTGCAGTACGTAGCATGAATTATCTTTCTGTTCTATTTACTTTTGACTAGTCAACATGTTACTGAGATGAAGTGATAAGAACCATTAAAGTTGCAAATCGTACAAACAAAAACAATTCTTCTGAAAACGAGATACGTTACATATTTATTTTGAAATGAAAGTTTGATGACCTAACAACCATTTGCCAAAATTTGAAAGCTTAACGAACCCCAGTATGTTTGAATGCTTGAAATCCTCTATACTTGAGCACAGCTGAATTTTTAAATTGACTACCATAATATTGTATTAAACTGGTGAACAGCTTTTTGCCATTTTCATACTAGGTTGTTCTGATCACACTGAGTGGCAAATGTTTGCAAACATGGCAAATTGTAGGTTTTGTCAGGGTTTGTAAACAGTTACAATCAAATTTGTATCCAGTTTTCATTGTCGCAAAGTTTGTATCGGCACAAAGAAATTCTGAACACGTTCAAAATTTTCTTTGCAACAAGAAAGACTGTTTGGTACAATGAAAACTTTTTGCAAATTTGATCATAACTGTTTGCAAACTTCATTGCAACCATTAACCAACCCTGATGGAACCTAAAATTCCCTACATTTGCAAACATTTGCCACTCACTGAGATACCCCCTTAATAAAAAGAGACTTTTATAAATCTGGTGTTATGGTGGCAGGCAGGTCATATACCAGGAAAATTCATCAACAACTGATGCTCTGTCTGTGCCTAGAAGGTCTAGAAGGACTCTATGGTGTACATGTATGTTCCATCTGGGATAGAGAATGTAAAAGCAATCCAGACTTCCACAACCATGTGACATCTTAATAGGCCTTGATGAGATCACCCACCCATCTCCTGTACCTTTAATGTGTTTCTTATCCCTCCAAACATCCATCCATCTGTGAGATTTCCATAGACCCTTGTAGTATGGACATGCATACCGTAGTAGCTTCAAAGAGGCCATCACTACATGTACAAGTGTATGCTTCATCCATCCTTGCGTGCATGCATTTGTACGACATTTGTCAATGTGGATATATACATTAATTGTAGATCCTTGTTACATCCCGTAAATTATTTGAGTGTCTGTTAAAGAAGGAGTCATCAAGTTATCTCTCACATTGCCTGTGTGTGTGATAGTGTGTGTTTGGGCATGTGTGTTTGTGTACACAAAATTTGTATGCAAGAGAAGAGAAAGCATGGTGTATCTGTGTGTGTGTTTGTGTGTTAGTGTGTGTGAGTGTGTACCTGTATGTTTGTATAAGACTGACATGGTCAATTAGGTACTAATGGCAAACCCATGCTTCCTCTTTTTAGTTTTTTTTTTCGGGGGGGGGGGGGGGGGGGGAGGGGAGACCTGAGAAAGACTGTGTCATGGATGAATGGTGTAGCATATTCACTGATTAGATTAACAAGGGGATGTTTCTTTATTGTCTGCATTTGATCTCCTCTGGTGCGTACTTGCATTTGAATCTCCTATTGCAGATATAGTGTTCTCGTATGCAACTTTATAATTCTGCTGCCTTTCCAGTTCTGATCGTGGTATTTGAGATCATTTGTGACCGTGCATTACAAAATGAACAAAAAGTCGCACCCCTTGATTTTACGTGAGGACTCAAAAAGGTGAAACAGGTCAACCAAGTCAATATTGGGTTTTTCATATTTTCTGAAAGAGCTACCCTTCTTCTACATTATTCTTAAGTTTGGGATCGGAAAATGAATGGGAAAGTGCATTTTCAGCAGTTTTTCTACAACCCCTTTTTTGTAGAGTTGTGAAGTCAGGTATGTCTTTAAGAGTCCCCTTTTCATTTCTTGATAACCCTTTGCCCATTCTTCACTCTTAAGTCTAATAACTTTTAAGGGACAAGGCTACTGCTTTGAAAGTTGGCAATAATCATGACCAGAATGTGTTAATAAAGCATGTTTAATTTCAGCCTAATCTGACAATCTCTTCATTGTTGTTGCTCCAGTGGTTTACATCCTGTTTTTTGTTCCATTCATCGCACAGCTAGCAAGGTTTGGTACAGATTAAGCACTTGAATAGACACTGTACTTCAAAGCCTCTTTTCTCAGTTCATACCTTTCCAGAGTGTGTGCTTTCTTTCCAATATCTAGATAGGTTAAGAGAGTCCATTTCAAGTGAGCTATACATCATTTTAAAGCTTAGAGTCTGCTCTTTCAGAGTCTGCCCTTAACTAAAAATCCATGTCTGGCAACTTTTTGTTGGTTTTGTTATGCAGGGTCACATTTGCTAGAAACAATGCAGAAGTGCTCAATAGAATGCAGACATTGTCATATCCTGTGCTGAATCCTGTCGTGAATGCAGTATAAAGTGACTTTTTTCGGGTTTTTTGTTTGTTTTTTTTTTTTTTTAAAGGATAGACATCAAGGATATTGGTTGCAGTTGTACTTCTTGTTTTAATCGATGTTGAATATTATTGCTTCTAATGGAAAAATTTTAGCTTTAAGAGGGTAGCAGCATGTAGCATAATTTGAAAACTGTATTACATAGATTATGGTTAGGATTACAAAATGTGTACTTGTGCTACTAGGCAAGTGCGACAAATTGTAAAATTGAAAAAGAATGTGAAAGCAAGTATTTACATTTGTAATGGTACTTCCTGCATACCCAGATTGTTGTTTGGTATTTTGAGTGTTAATCCCACAATGCATTATAATATGCTGCATGGTCTGATTTGAAAGTATATTTGTAAGCTTGAAATAAGCCAGACATCAAGAATCATCACCATCTATAGAGAGAATGTTTAGAATTGATGATGACTTGCCATGCTCAGAAGTACCCACAGCATGACAAAAAGGGCGAGAGAAAAAAAAAATCACAGGATTTTACCACCCAGGTCGAAAAACCAGTTGGCTAACTGGTACTGGTACCAGTTGATTCCAGTTAGGGCAACTGGTTTCAATATGGAAATTGGAACCTGGAATCAACTGGTGTCAACTGGTATTCATCCAAATGGAACCAACTGGTACCAGTTGAAATCAACTGGTATCAACTGGAGTCAACTGGGATCCAGTTGACAAAATTAATTTTGTGTTGAATTATTAGGTGATCCGAGTATCCTCTCGGATCACCTTCTGTTTTTGTACGGATTCTTTCTTCTTCTTCTTCTTTTTCTTATTTCTTCCCAAAAGTTGTGCATCGATTAGCTCAGAAAGTCCTCTTCCTATCAATTTCAAACTTATACCATATATGTATCGTCTCGCAAAGACGGCAATCGAACTAAAATCAAAGTGATCAGTCGACCGTGACGTCATTATGACGTCATTATATGAAAACACATTCTCAATCATATCTCATTAATGGAATGGAATTTTGCAATGAAATTTACGTCACATATATTTCAAGTCAAGGGCATTCTGCTCATATTCTCAAAATTCATCTATACCTTAAAACGTGCGCATACTCGCGCGTTGAAATATTTGTATGTTCAAATCGAGCTCAAATTTTTTTTGCACACGTTTCAGACCATTTAGAGCATTTTTTGAAAAATTGAAAAAAAATTGCTGACGCGTACGCGCGCGCGCATATACGCACGCACAGCTCATATGCAATAGAAATTTCCCGTTTTTTTACACTTATCGGCTGCCTGAAATGTCAAGGAATATGTCTACCAAGTTTCAAGTCAATCCGACTCAATATGACGTCATACGGGCCCGTCAAAGTTGAAATTCCGCGCGCGCGTCAATGGCGATATACAGTGCAACAATGCCAAAAAACCGCCAATTTTAAATCCGATTTTACTCGTCAGGATGGTCGGTGACCCCCAATTTTCTTTACATATTCTGAAAGCTGATGAGTTGTACATGTCATTTCATGGGTTGGCGATGCTGGAAAAATGATTAAAAGATATCAAATTTCTTAATAAAATAAAAAGAGTAAATTTTCAAAATGACGTCATCAAATTACAAGTTCACTCGAGCGTATCTCACTTATCCTTTGCCATTTTCACCCAGATTTCGATATGTTGTAGCTTATTAAATGTTCTTTCATTAATGTAAAAACAACATTTTGATTGGATGACGTTATCGCCTCGTAAAAATGGATTGAAAGTATCCTTGTAAGATTTGACCAGTTTACGTGTTATCTCTATGGGAGAGCAGTTTTTCTGGCAGTGAAAATTGACATGACTCTCTTTTTCGAGCACTAGCTCACTTATGCTTCGGTGAATTTCTCCCAGATTTTAGTATGTTGTAGCTGAGACTTTGGGCTATCGTAATGTGCCCTCCATTTCTTCATGCAATGTCGGCATCACGTCGAAAAACTTGGTTGAAAATGGCACGAGGCTTCGATGCAGCGTCATTTTGCTTAATACACAGGGCCTATGGAGAATGAAATAAAGGTCATTGCGTAGCGCATTCGACTCGTAATCCTAAGGTCCCTGGTTCGAGGCTCACCCCTGCCAATATTTTTTTTTATCTTTTTTAACACTTTTTTCTTCTTTTTCTTTAGTTAATCTTAATCTCCCTTTCCTTACTTTATCTTTTTCTGATTTTTTTCTGCTTCTCCTTCAAATTTCTATAAAATAACATAATTTTTGCTTTATTTTTCTTTCTTTCTACTACTTTCTGTGCAATAGATGAACAACAACAATGGCTATCAATCCCATATTTTGCACATGTTTAGTACATGTCACGTACATTATTTCATAAAATAACAACTACTTGATCGGACACCATCTTGGGTATGTAAATTAGGGTCAAAGGTCAAAAATGTTTCATCCTGTATCTTGGTGAATACATGTCCTATCTTTCCCATATTTTGCACACGCAAAGACCATGTTACAAGAATCATTTCATAAAATAATTACTTTTTGCTTAGACGCCATCTTGGGTGTGCAAAGTGAGGTCAAAGGTCAAATATACTTCATTCTGTATTTCCGTTAGTGTATACGGAATTCGGTACCAAAGATGGCAGGTCTCACTCCCTTTTCTAAATGAGAATCCAAACATCACACGGCCAATGTCCAGTCAACACAGATGAAACCTGTATGGTCATGAATATTGATGGCAGACCTGACTCCCTTTTCAAAATCAGTATCCAAACATCACACAGCCAATATCCCTAAACACAGATGAAACCTGTATAGTCATGCCTATATTGGGATCAAAACTCAAATCATTGATTTTCAAAAGATCGGATCACCTAATTTGTCAGTCTTGACAAATTCCGGGTCTAGTTTGATGTATGGGTTTATACCAGAACATGTGTATGTCACGACATTGTTAATATCTTATCCATCATAATCCTACAGCTAGACTTAAAGCCTATACCTACAAGTACATCTAGGCTTAGCCTACGTCTTAGACCTAATTAGTGCAAGGAATATGTCATTCATATATACGGTATATATATGGCCATCTAGTTGCAATACCTTAAGACATGGTTACTAAGTAGATTACATTTTTATTATAAAAAATATGTAAATACCTCATCAAAGGTACAAGTTGAAATTGTGAATATCACGGCAATGATATTAGGTAAATTTCCGATTACATTTCAGACATTTAAGAGTTTATTGAAATCATAAAAACAATAAATTTAACAATATTTTATCTTTTTCACATAGAGAATTTGAATAGCTTATGAATATTCATGCCCAATAGAACTAGTAGAAACCAATAGAAACCAACTGGTATCAAGTGGTATCAACATTTCAATGTTTTAGTTACTGGGTTTTAATCTAGAATGAAGTGGTAAGCAAGTCCATGCAGTCAGGTACATGGGTTTCAAATTGTATCAACTAACTATTTGCACACAAACCGACACAAACACGCACACACAAATACACACACAAACACACACAAACTGGTCGGAATACAGTCTGTCAGTTAAGTGTCACCTGATCTAAATTGGTTCCAGTTGAATTAAGTTGAAGTCATTAAGAGTCCAAGTTCAATCATGTCAAATGTTTTGCTTTATTTTGTTTTGTTTACTTTTTGATTTGTTGTTTTAAAACAAGTTTAATTAACTTTTTAATTCAGTTTGATGAACTGATCGAATTCAAAAAGTAGACTCCAGGTAAGACTCAAACTGGCATCAGCCGCAGGTAGCATTAGCGTAAGATATCAACTGCGTGTAAAAAATTATGAGACTTCAACTGGTGCAACTTGTACCAGTTGATTACAATTGGTAACGTGGCACCGTGGTACACATTGAGACTTGAACTGGTATCACCTCATAGACCAGTAGAGTAGACTTTCAATTGATATCATCTGGTACACAGTGAGACTTGAACTGGTATCAACTGGTATCAGTAAAATTTCAACTGGCGGGAACTGTTACCAACTGGTACAAAATGATATTTGAACTGGTATCAGCTGGCAACCAGTAGACTTAATGGCTCCAACTGGACTGATAAGCAGTGCAACTTCAACTGGGATAAACTGGTACCAGTAGGACTTCAACTGGTATCAACTGGTACAAAATGACACTTGAACTGGTACCATAAGACTTCAACCGACAGAAACTGTTACCATCTGGTACAGTGATACTTGCACAACTGGCCATCAGTAGACTTTTACTGATTTCAACTGGTAAACAGTGCAACTTCAACTGGTATAAACTCGTATCAGTGTGATTAAACTGGTATCAACTGGTACCTGTATGTCTTCAACTGGTATCAACTGGTTTCAATTAGAATTGCTCATTTTGTTACTGGAAAGTTGGAGTTACCTTGCTGGTTTCAACTGGTACAAGTTGAAACCATTTAAGACCAGTTAAGACCTGTTAAAACCAGTTACGACCAGTTATAATGCTTACTGGTTTCTACTGGTGAGTTTGCTCACAGAGAGATGGAGCCTTTGAAATATCCAGATACCAGGAGGGGGTCAGTAAATGTTGAAACATATAGATTTTGCATGAGAAGAGGGCACACAATATAATTAGGAGCAGTGCGGGCTAAAGGGAGTCTCAGAGGTGTAAAAAATCATTAATCTGCTGTCGGCACAATTATTGGGCAGTACTCATGCGATGATATGGAAGGATAATTTCTCTTTTTTGAAGCATTTACAGAGCTCGTATTGGGACTGTTTATAGTCTGTGGTTTGAACTTGTTACTGTGCCATTCATAAGGCTATTGTGCTCTTACATTCATTCCGATCGAGTGATAGACATGGGGGGGGGGTCTGGAAAAATGGAAGACTGTAAGAAATAATTGCCTCTCTCATGAGATATCTCAGAACTGTCAAACCCCACCCCCCACCAAAAAAAAAAGGAAAAAAAAAAAGTCTGCTCTTCCTGTTTGCATCGAGTATCAGACTCTTATAATTGAGGCCGAGTTCTGCCCAAATTTGACCTAGTTTCGTGCCAGTTGTGTAGGCAAATTCCATCATGGCATCTTGAGCCTCCTTGAAGGTATTCATACCAGATGATTTGCATTACTGATTGGCAGTTTGTAGTTCAGTTCCATGATCTTCATTAGGGCTCCATTGAGCACACACCACAATGCCATACGTAGAATTCAACTAGAGACAGAAAGAAAACAACCCAATCAAATGGACGGGTAGATGAGCGAAGTCTGTTGCAAAATTTCTTTTGTAGGTTTTCAAAAATCTTTCTTCTCGATCACGAATCACCAGTTGTTTCTTCCAGAAACAGTTTCATGTCGTCATGTTTATGTAGAATTTTTGAAGAGAGACCAAGTCACTTGGAGCATCATACAATCTGTTGCATTCATAGTTGTCAGATGTGAACAAATATGTCATACGGTATGACGGTTTGTGCACCAGCTATCATTCAAGATTGCAGCAAAATCTCCATTGCAGTAAAATCCCCATTGCAGTTTGCTTCAACAGGCATATTTAATGCAGTACAGTTAGATACAAATGTGATTATACAAATTGGCTAGTAAATATATGAAACATGAGTTTTAGGATTCAATTTCAGTCGATGGAACGTGAAGGCAAATCATTTTCAGCCATATCAGTAAGGCAGCACATGAGATATGGCTTTCATATACTGGAGCATATAGCAAGAGTTAAAAGGTGAACATGTGGCATTTGTTACATGGAAACTGAGGAGACGGTCACATTTATGTTGTCATAGCAGCCAGGCACGCAACCCATGCTTGCTTGCGAATCCACTTAACTTGATACATGGCATCCTTACCTCTTGATTAATTCTGGATGCACCGCGGAGAAAAGCCACCTGTGCGGCCCGCCCCCGAGTGTGTGTCGGTCCAAAGTTTGCAAAGTCTCCCTCTCCCCTTCCGTTCTAATGCGGCAAAGAGCTGCCGCTCATCCGTGGATGTTTTTTTGTGAAGAGAGCCGCGAATCTGTATCCTCCTTGGAACCTTCCCATGCGTACACATGTTATTTGAAACAGATGAGGACCATTGGGTGCACTTGTTTGAGAATATGTGGACCTTTTTAGCCCCTGTTTGTGAGTGTGATATAATTGAATCTAATCTCCCGCATGGTAATTCAACTGCCTCTAAAAATGCAAAACAATAGAACACAAAAAACACCAGGATTATTTTGTTCCTAGCGCAGCCTTGATTAGAAAACAAACAAGCAAATTAAAAAAAAAAAAAAACCCAAGCGAGCAGCTTGCAGTTAGCACAGGTCTGCATGGACTGTCCAAGGAATGATTGTAATTACAGACAAGCGGTACCATGCATCCATTCATGGTGTACGAAACGATGGCATTTTGATCAGCAGCGACCTTAGTCTTAGAGACGTGTCTGAATTCAAAGTGTGTGACAGAATGCCTTCAAGAGGATGCTGAGCATGGATTATGTATCACAGTGTACATGGGGAGTGATCAGAGTTGCATTATTTGGAACGCACGCCACGGCTTGACGGTCAAGGAAGTTCATAATTTTGGACCCGTTCTGGGCCTGATGTTCGCCCTTGCAACAATTCTCACCCCCTTCTGGCAGAATGAAGACAGACGATGCGCCATTTTGTCAGACCAATCATGAGAGCATTTCCATTGAAGAAATGGTGAGGATAATGATCACGTGATTAACCAAGCAATGCCTCCTATTTTTGTGTCTCAAAATTTTGACTGTCATCAGATTTCTGTTGTAAGTACAATTACCCTTTATTATTGGAATCGCCATTGAAGTTTGTTCTTCATTTTTCCCCTCAATTTTCAAGAGTTCGTGTAGAACTCCAAAATGGGTTCATACCTCTATCTTACTTTTTGGGTATGCATTATTCTGGAGGGTCGTGTTCATGTCCCTCGTGGGTCACAAATTATGCTGACATGGAAAAACACAATATTACTTTCCTGGTGGGTCTGTACAGTGTATCTTTTTTTAAAGTGTTGAATTTAGCTGAGCTCTATGCATGCTGTAGACATAGCGTCAGAGGTGATATTCTGCCTTCGAACATTTGTATGCAATGTGTTGCATGGAAATTTCATAGCCATCTCTGCAAATGGCATACCTTCTTGCCATGCTCATCTTCTGAAGTATTTCATCCTGCTCTGGAAAGATACCAATATTTTTGTTTCTCCTTTATTCTTTTTTCCTTTCTAAGAGGGGAGAGATACCCAGTTAAAGTCGGAGCCAAAAGAGTGCAAATTTAAACAAGAAGATCAGTGTAATTGATTGTTATTCATGCTGGCAATCTCTAGGTAAGGACCCAAATTGGGCCAATCAGAATAGCTTCTTTTCAGAAAATTGAAGAAGAATAAGTGCAGAAAATTGAGAGAAAATTACCATTTGCAGAAAGTGCCAACAACACTTACATCAGGTTTCCGTCATATTCTCTCTGAGCATTACATTGTGCTCTTTGCCATTCACTTCGGTACGGCTCTCCAGTATGTGAGAGAGTCAAAGTATGGTTTGTATCATCTCATTTTCTTTTATGTGCAAAACTAAAGAATTATGGAAGAAAATCTGGGAAGTGCTGGCATTACCCATTTATGAAGTACTTAGTAGGCCAAAGGGGAAGTGTATCTTTTACCCACAACACTGGCTGTAGCAGTATTGTACTTCAAAACTTCAAAATTTCTACAAGAAGACTAGCAATCATACCTTAACATAATTACCATTCTAGGGCATTACTATATTTGGGGGGGGGGGGGGGTGGTGGGGACTAAAGCAGAGTCACATATGCTAAGATGCAGTATAGCTCATTAGTGGTGTAGCTGCATACACTTTCTCACATCTGTATTTTTATTAGCTGAGGAAGCACATCCCTTACAGAACACAAGTACCTTTTTTCGGTGAAGGAAAAGATTCTCAGAGATAATGAAATATATCTTGCATTCTTTATGTATGTACATTTTTTTTCTTTTTTTTTTTTGCTCGTCAAACAATAAAAAGGAGATTAAACATTGTTTTTGCCATCGCTTGAGCAAGACAGGATTGGTGTAGTCCAATTTTGAGATACACCCCGGCCATGGCAATGGTGGTATAATGTGGGATGGGCAGGTCAACGACCTCTTGCTGTGGATTGCGTGGCATACCACTGTACCGACAGAGCCTCACTGTCGTCAAAAGTATTTCGTCCCTGCCTCGGCCGTTATGCTGAGCTCAAATTATAGGATTAGTCGCTTGCAGTGGAAGACTCAATTGTACTCAATGGCGTAGCTACGTGTACATGGCATAGACAATACAGGCAATGATTGTGCGCCTTGTGTGTGTTTAATAGCCACCGTGTCTGCCTTTGGCCAGCCCCACCCCCCCCCCCCACCTCTCAAGGTCTGCTGGCTAATGGGAAAAGGACTAATGGAACAGGCCTCTGTGTCTAATTTATTTGAGGTCCATCTCTGTAGAGGTCTTCTCTGACTCCTACAGTAGGTAGCCTGGTCAGATGGTATCATCCCGGACGAGGGGATAGAGACCTCAGTGTCTATCTGCTATGATTTGCTCATTTCCCTGAATGACAAGTGATATTAACCCTTTTTATGACCTTGGATATGGGTCTGGTTGTCCTAATTGTCACAGTGATATCTTGAAGACAATATTCCCTTTATTTGTTTCTGTGAAACAACAACAAAAAAAAGAGAGAAAAACAACCAGGATGACATCTTGGTTACCTCAACATTGAAACACGTTGAAAAAAATTTAGTAAGTGTGGTGACAAAAAAAAAAAAATCTACTGTTCTTTGCCCTTCGTGCCTTTAAAAATCCATTTAAGCCAGGTAAGATAGATCGGAAGTGCATTGTTTTGTCATCATAATCATCATCAAAAACTGTGCTTGGGGGCTCTTGGGAGTTCTCTGTGTACGTTGACAAACAAGGGTTCGAAACAGTATGACAGGCGGGGTAATTACTTGTGTAAAATTTGAGCAAATCTTTCATATTCTGTGGCCTAGTTTTGTGCCATTGGATTGACTTCGTCATCTGTGTCTGGCGAGATGGGCTTGATATTAAGTGCCTCATTGAATAAGTGTTGTACGAGATGATTGGTATTGAGTGAACATGAAATAAACAGTAACTGGAAATATATCTAAGGGTAATTCATCGTTCAAGTGATACAGATAGCATCTGTTCCCACGTTGGAGTCAATATAATTGTCTTTCCAATTCATTCTGTCATCTAATATTGAACAACCCCGCTCATTGTGCTGTTTCTAAAATTGTGTACATTCACTGTCAATATAGAATCTCTCTCCTTTCAGTGCAGGTAATACTACTACACCTGATGTTTGATATAATCTAGTCTTTTGTTGAAGATAAAAGTTAAAGGACAAGTCCACCTTCATATACATGTGGTTTGAGTGAATGCATTAATATCAGTAGAACACATCAGTAAACGTTTGGGGAAAATCTGACAATCCGTTCAAAAGTTATGAAATTCTAAAGTATCTGCCCAGTCACTGCTGGATGAGAAGACTACTACAGTGTATGATGTCACATGCGTACAACGATACAAGGAAAATATAAAGAGGATTTCACAAAATGTTGCTTTTTGAAAAAAAAAAGAAAAAAAGTGTACATTCCTCGACTTGTCACTGACGTATGTTAAGGGTAATATTATTCCCCTTGCCTTCTGAAAGAGGGAAGTCAAGTGATCTCTTATTAAGTGAGAAAAGTGAAAATATGTTGAATTTTCTTTATATTTTCTTCATAAAGTTGTACACATGTGACATCACAAGCTGTAGTAGTCTTCTCATCCAGCAGTGACTGCGCAGAAGCTTAAAAAATTCATAACTTTTGATTGGATTGTCCAATTTTCCTCAAACTCTCAATGATGTGTTCTACTAATATTCACTCAATCCACATCTCTATGAAGGTGGACTTGTCCTTTAAGTAAGTGAATAATATTGATTGAGCAAACTTCTAGGAAGTAGTAATTTCTCATGCATGATCCTGATTTAACATTTCTTGAAAGTGAGTCATGTTCCTTGATCTGGAATTCCGTTCATAATGAACCGTTGTCCAACATGTTTAGATACCAATTCAAGATCAACGTGTTGCCTAGCTTTGAATAATTTGACAGCGTTTATGTACAGGTCTCTAAATTTCATGGCAGAAAAATGGTAAATTTTTACTTTCACATATATGGTAAACCACGTGGTTGATTTTAAATGCCACCTACACAAACCCTACCCCAAATAAAGTTTGGAATAGTCCTAAGCAAATCAATTAATCATGCATAATGAGTCTCAGAGCTCCAGCTAATCTTGTAGATCGCATTGGCAAACTGGAATTTGTAGGTGCATGCCATTTGTGTTCAGTATATTATTGAGTTTTTCAAATATATTGTGAATAGTAATAACTTGCTGCAAAGATTTCATTCTATCTTTGTAAATGTGCTGGTATTGTTGAGGATGATCAGACGTAGCTGGACTGTCTTTATGTATTGCAAAATGAAGGGGGTATACAGGATCAATTAAAAGCATTTGAATGACAAAGAGGCTAGAGTGTCGACCGCACTCAACGAAGGATTCCTGCCCCCCCCCCCCCCCACGCAGTTGAGATCAAAGAGGTCATAACCATGGGGCTCTTCACAACGGCGTTACACCTGACTTCGCCAGGAAATGTCAAACAATGCCATTAGATGTGTGTCCATGATTAACCAGATGTCAAACATTCAAATGGGGGGGGGGGGGGGGATCGAGAGTGCGACAACATGTGGTAGTTAATGAGAGAGAGGGAAGGGGCAGGTGGAAGAAGAGAGGAGAGGTGAAAGAGGGAGGGAGAGAGTGAAAAAAAGAGGGTGAAAAGTTGAAGAGAACAAGGAAAAAAGATATAAAGAAGAAAAAGTGGAGAGATTAAAAATGAGATAGTAAGAATATAGAGATAGATAAACAGAAAGAGAAAGATGACAGGGGAAAAGAAGCAGAGGGGAGAAAGAAGAGAAAAACAGGAAGGACAAGGAGAAAAGAAACAAAAACACTTGAGGAACAAAGGAAAGAAAAGGGAGATAGAAGGAGAAATGGAGGGTGAGAGGAAGACAGATCTAAACAGTAGCAACTAGAGACAGAAAAAATCCTTCTTGGGAACTAAAGTTTCTCCTGCGGTGCATTTTTAGCTCAAACTTTGTGCCAATTTCCATGTGTCCTTATTATTCATGATGCAATATGACAGGGTTTTCAGGAATCATTCCATGCAATCAGTATGAGCGAACGGATATTGACTTGCCCGGCTAGACTCTGCGCTATTGATTTTTTTTTTTCCTTTCCCCTTATATAACTTATTCGGGATTTGTGTTTCCGTGACGAAATTGATACTGACATGGATTTTCATGGTAACTTGATGAACATGCAGGTGATCTTGTGGTAGAGCTGGTGGAGGTTTCGGTGGAAGTACAAGTACCTACCACCAAGTAGCATCTCTTGCCGTCTATATGTTGGTCTTGGGAGTCAAGGTTAGGTTGCATCTCATTACAGGGAGGTGAGTTCTCTCAGCAGCGAGTATCTCAGAACCATGTGTGAGAGCGCGCTGGATGCAAGTGCATCATCGAATATCCCACTGGTCGTGCCGAAGAAATCCACTTGTAGCCTTTTGCGATGGAAACATTTGAGGTCATTTGTTTATTTTGTTGGTTTGTCTGCTCATTGATTCGATTCGTGGAAAGAGCTTCAATGTGATGATGCCAGAGGTAATGGGTGAAAACTACAGCAAGGTTGATTTGGACAGTTCAAATGCAATTTGATGATATTGGTTGAGAGCGAAGCACTCAGCTCTCACATCCCAAGAGACTGGAGAGGTTTTTTGAAACGATTTTATCACCTGCACCAGCATCATCATCATATGATGTATCGATGCATGGTTTTCATTGTCAGTCTAGTAAGAACAACACTCGGGGGAAATAATGTTGGCTGAGATCCAGAAGGGCGTTATCACAGTTTTGGTGCGTATTGAGTTATCACCTTGATGTAGAGACCCATCTACTCAACATTATGTTGTCAATTTTGAATTACTTTCATTTTCAGTCGAATGTTACAAATCAAAACCACAAGGGCAATATTTTACCCAATGTTTGGAACAATACTTATAAATCTACCCTCTTTTTGATGAAATAAACTTTTTCTTTCATGAACATTGATTGTTTCGGTTTTATTTACACTCAAATTGTATCAAATCAAATTGTATAATGCAACAGTGCCTTTCTGGTTCTCAGCTGATGATGTACTCTCTTCATAATACCTCATCAATCTACAGCTCGATAGAAATAGTTGCAACCAGCAGAAAAAAAAAAGGGCGAAATGATTTCTATGAATAGTCTGTCAGGAGAAAGCTTTAGATAACTTACCATCTGATGCAGAGATTGTCATATATTTAGAAATACTTTATGCCAAGAACACTACCTTGAAACTAATTGTTTTTTTTTACCTTTTGAAGCAAAATAGGTCTCTTCAGGAATGTTTGTTATGTGTGTCTATTTCTATATATGTATTTGGATGAAAGTCTGACCATGAAATTTGACCTTTAAATGTTCCATGTTTACTTTTTTTTTCTATTTCTTGTGCAGAATGTGCAATGTTTCTTGTGACATTCCAGGAAGTTCCATATTTAGAATAATCAGGGGTTTTTTTATTGCACGAAAGTGCATGGGAATGCAGAAATGCTTGTACTTTTATCAAATATTCTTGTCAACAAGGCTAGCTGTTCTATAGGAAGAGGAGGGGCCCATTGTGTGTTTCTACATGTGTAGGAATCCATGCAAGCTTAAATTGTGTCACGTTAGGACTCATCAAATCAGGTACAAACCAGCTCATCTCTGACAGCTAGGTTAGGTCAGCACAGCAAACCTTTGTAGATCATTAATCACGGAGATGAATGCAGGGACAAAAACCCTCATCTACTGAATTAACATGATATGCCATCTAATTATAGAATATGTTTTCAGTTTCTTTAGGATCAATAGGGATGCATTTTTTTTTTTCTCTCTCTCTCTCCAGAAGTGAAACAGGCCACATCGGTAATACATTTGTTGCCCTCGTGATACGTCAGTGAATTGGAGGAGGGGAGATTATTGATCTTGTATTACGTAGAGGGTTAGTATGCTCAAGATTAATTAGCTTGCGTAGAGCTCTCTACTGCATCATGCACTTTGGGTGAATGGGAACGGTGTGCGTCGACCCGTACTAGAGACGGGTTGAAGCTAACTAGGTCCATGCGTACATGCATGTATTCATTAACACAGGCGATCTTAGTTCGCTCAAGTTTGATATACTCTCATCGCCTGTTTGGAACTTTCTCCGGTCGGAGGACCAGGCACAAATTGGAACCAGTCTAGGGATATATATATATATATATATATATATATATATATATATGGGGTCAACACTCATCGTTTCGTTGTCGGCGGGCCTGGTGACAGATTACCTTGCTTCGCCGCACAAAGTGCATAATTTGGGTGCATCTCAGGCATGACATTAATGAGATGTGGACCAGTGGATCATGGATGTTTTTAACGGGAATAACAGAGCACAAGAATGGTGCGCCGGCGATGCAGCTTTGCAGTAGCAGCTAGAGCATTCGGCCTCGTGACATTTTGAGACTTTTTTTCTTTTTTTTTTGCCAAGTTCTGAACCACAGGATACATCGGCATATCGTTCTCGTTTGTTTCTCTTCAAGACAAAAGCCTGGTGAGGAATGGATATTCAGGATACACCATTTTGGAGCAACATGGGAAAGCATATACGCACACCATCCCTCGAAGGTGTAATATTGATTTTGTGCCAGTGGAGGGATTCCAACGCACACTTGTTTGTCAGTGCCATAAGCGTGGATCACGTACACGTTTGAATGCTCCTGCAGGTGTGTCTGTATACCATCAGCCTGGCGCCTCTATGCCTGGATGGTGATAAATATCCCAAGCAATTTTGCTGATTGGCAGTTGTTGTTCCTTTCTCCAAATTCTGCCTTTGGAGAAGAAGGAGAACCTATCTATTGTTTGAATTGACCCAATTATGAATATCCAAATGCCAATAAGAGGGAAAAAAACAACAAACAAATGCATGTGATGTGCCTCACTAATCTAAACAACTGTATCAAATGGGAATGGTGGATTGGAGCCATGATGTATCATTGACATGCTTGGGAATAAATTGATCCATCCGCCAGGAGTTAAAAAGATGAGCTCATCAAATCAAGTGGGACACAACAGCAGTGGAAAGGATGCTAGAGCGAGACTTTCCAGCCTAGTAATAACACGGGATCTAATACTCCAGCATGTGTAGAGTGATTTGCTGAACCCATGATCCGAGCAGATTTATAGCTCATTGGGAATCCTTTAACATCTGTTGCACAGAAATCCACCTGTGCATTATACACAGAGTCAGAGGTATATCATCTGGATGCATCCCTGTGGTGCTAATTTGCATAGATGACATTTCAGTCCAAGTGCGATGGAGATTGATATCAGCCTGACAGATATAAGCCATACATCTGTCAGGTATGGATTAAATCATTCTGTTCTCTAAGCCTACATCTCTGAATTCTTCCGTTGCTACAAGACCTATGTTTACGGAGCGACTATAAAACCCTCAAACACGAACATGCCTGTTGTCGAGGCGACTTGGAGGAGAAGTCGGGTGGTATCCATAAGCACTTGACTTCTCACGCTGTTGCAAGGTACCACTGCTCTTTCTTTTCTTTTTCATTTTTAGTTTGGATTCATCAATACATGAAGGTGGTCATCTTTCCTGTGTCTGATAGATTTTGCAGAGGATGTTACATGTACAGCTAGTTTGTTTTTGATTGACAGTTGCAGAGTGCTGGGTGTATTTTACTGGTTTACGCAGCAAAAGATCTGTACATCTTTCTCAATAACAACACTTTTGTCCTTTGTCACAAAGTGTAGGCAAACCATAGATATCCTTGTGCCTTTATGCTATGAACTGTCTTGATTCTTCTATTTGACTACCAGTATACAGAGTAAATCACTATATTGTATAGGGACTGAAGGCATGCCCTGCTGTGTGACCTACTGGTACACCCTGCTGTTGTTAAAAAGGGTGCCATGACCCATGACTCTGAGGTACTTCAGTTCATTAATCAAAACTTGTTTTTCTTGGAGAGAATTAGCGGTTCACCCATAGAGCTGCAGAACTTTGAAGGGACACATTTGCATTTGATGACAACTGCTCTACAATATTTTCATTGTACAAACAGGATGGCATCACACTCTTCTGGTCGTCAGTTGATGATATATTTTATATGAAAGCGGATGATGACAACAAGCAAACTGTAGGATGTCTGTCAACTTGTGGCTCAACAACTTCTACTGAGTTCCTGAAACTTGTTCCATAATTATGTGGATTATAATTGTTATTTCATGACGATTTTAGTTACCTTGACCGTAAACTGAATGCTCACTTGATTGGCTGTGGAGGAGCTTTTCCCAAAGTAACCCCAATTTCAGTAATCTACACATGTTGTAAACTACATCATGGAACAGGCGTGGAGCAGGTCAGAGTGACTTTGAAGCCTATAAACCTGGTGATATTAACCCCTCTGTGGTCTTTGTCAATTAATAATGTTCACAATATTATATGTAGCATTTTGTCACATCAATTCCTATAAAGATTTTCCAATGTTTAAAGATCTGTTGTTGTGTGTTGTTTGTTTTTTGCGTGTGTGTTTGTGTGTGTATTTGTGTGAGTGTATTAGGCAGAGAACGGAAGAGAGAGAGAATATAAGTCTCTCACATTCTGACATACTTAATATGATTTTAATTACAGTATTCCACACTTTTCATTATTGACACTTATGCTTTGAATGTTATGTGTACAAATACAGTCACATGTTTATACCCACATATGATTTCTATTTGTTCATGTCTCTCTTTGTGTTATACACATACTGGTATATCATATGAAAATATATATATTTTGTGATTTTTTTCACAGCGGGTATGATGTCAGAAGATAGTGACTACACCAGCGATGTGAATGCACCTACGGTAAGCAACAGCAGTCCACGCCACAGCGGGGGCACCACTCACCACTCGTCCGACCGACTTGACTCGCCCTCGCACGAATCCCCTCCGCATCGTTTCCATGACTACGACGACAACTACTCCGGTACAGAAGAGGTGAGATGCACCACTCTTCCTCTAAAAGTTGTGAAGGATCTTTGCATGTCCAGTTTTGATAAATCTCTGCGATGCTGTATACATGAGTTTAACAATACTGCCTGCTGTGGAGAGACAAACATGAGTCTTTGCAACATGGTTCAGGACTTTGTTGGATGCTTAATCTGTGGAATAATTCAACATACAGGTTAACTCGTATCCACAAGTCGTGAAAAGCAGTTTATAAGCTGTTGGTGCTCGAGACTATTTAACGCCTGCTCACTAAACTGTGCCGTCTAAAATTCAAGGTAATGTCACCGACACTTATCAGAAGAAAACTATGGAAAACTATGTATCCATTGAAAGAGAAAGTAATGGTCTTAGTTATTTAAAAAAAAAATACTTTATACAAAAAAAAGATTATCAATTCTGAAATTTTCATAATGCAAGCTTTCTAGTAAAGCATAACTCATATGGTTTAATGCTTACAAATATTAAAAAAAAAATATGCTGAATGAAAACTGATAGGTAGCTGTGGACTAGTGTGGTCTTACTCATAAATCCTATGGATGGTCTATAGGAAAGTATGTACGCATACAGTAATGTTCAATCTCACATTGATGTAAACTTATTCTATTAGGTGTATACCTCAAAAGTGAATACCGATCCAAATAATAGTGACAGGAAGTGGGGCAAAGGACTATGGGATGTCGGGTCAGAGTTTACAGGCTATAATAAGCTCTATAAATTAGCAACTACGGGATATCCTGCACATTAACATGTTGGTTAGTAAGAACCAGACAATATCTGACAGTTTCACACAGGCAAAAGAATAAATAAATAAATAGATAATAAAAATGAGGTCAAATGACTACCTGTAACCACACATTTGAAGTGCAGATTGTCATTGTTTCATGCAAGACCAGCATATACCCTTCAACGTGGCACAAAAAGTGCATCTGTATAATAATTTCTCTTGCGAGAAGTTGCAGGTGAAGTGTGCAACCATGACTATTCCAATTCTATTATTCAGAATAGATAACACAGAAAAAGATATCAGCAAAAAGTGACACTCTTTTTCCTCTCTCCTCATGGCCATGTGAGAATTTGAGCACCTTTTTTGTGCTTTACAGCTTTGAAATCATTCCTCAAAAATACATTCGCTCCTCTTACTCCATTCATAAAAGGAAAATTTCACAAGCAGAATACTCGCTTTATCTCCTGAGGAGGAGAAAATCAAATTAATGACAAACCAGGTGCTTAGTGTTAGTGAAGAGGCTCAATTTACAAACATCAGTGGAGAATAGAGGGAAGAAGAGGTAGAGCTAAACTAGGTCACCATCTCATTGGCTAACCCCCAAAGTTTGTTGCCCTCTGAGGGAATAACATCCATCTTCCCAAAGATCCCACACCTGTTCATAATTTTTTTCCCATGAGATATTTGTTATATCGCATGCTATTAAATGATTTGAAGATTGTGCAAAACCACAAGCTTCACCAGCTAATGTCATTTTAAGGCCTGCAGCCCTGCCGTCCGGGTGGTCAAAATTTATTGCTGAATTATTACTATTTTAAAATGGTATTATTTCTTCTATAAATTCTAATTCATATATCCAAAATGTGATGTTTGGTAACAGTTTCTTTTCAAGTGAGAGACCCATGAGGTAATGACATTATTACCTCATTTTGTGTACAAACATTGTATGTGGTTGTGATTGATGTCATTCCGATGAAAAAGAAAACAAAAACGAAGGAAGACAGAAGTACTTATTCTTGGTCATATGTCAAGAAACTGTAGTGTGTATGTGTTGCTGGTCATTTAATTCGTTTTCTATTTATCATATTCAAATTGGGCCTGGGCTCCATGTAAAGACTTGCCACGATAGCAACTCTTTCAATAGTGGCAAATGTCATGGTAATGACAAGAATCTTGCTTTTTAATCAGCTGTCTCTAGAAGAAGTTGCTATTCTAGCCAGAATTGCTATCATAACATTTTTCTCTTTATTTTATTTTTTTTTTTGTGAGACCTTGGAGTAGAGTCTAACATGAAATCTGTGCGAGCTTTTCATGATTTTATTATTGTGGTTCACTGTATTTTATCAATAATGTCACAGTGGTCATTGTTAACTATATTTGCTTATCATTTCCTAGGAGCATAGCATCAGTGTACATACAGTGAATTATGTGAGGAGAAATAAAGGGTCATACTTTAAGGATGAAATTGATTTCAAACATAATATTCTGATAAGCTGATGAATCAGAATAAATTTAGACAGTGATTGATGAGTGTATGGTTCCCTTGATGACTTTGATCATCTTTTCAAATCTAAACACCTTTTTGTTTTCTCAGTTGTAGGATATTACACTGCAAATAATCACAAGTCTTTGCACACTCTATTAAAAGAAATGGTATAGTATTGAATGAGGTGAGAATTCAGGGTTCCACTTTTGCGAGATACTTAGAAACCACTACATAATGTTAAAGAGCATACAATTCTCAGAGGAAATTCAATGTTTATTTGATGATAATCAGTTGTGAAATTATCAAGATATCCAAAAGCAAAGTAAGACAAAGTGACCCTAATGAAAAGTGCGGGTCCCAACTTTTATTAGGATCACTTTCTTTTGGATATTTCGGCCATTTCAAAACCAACTTTTATCATGATTAACTTTGAATTCCTCTTAGATAAGCTCTATTATATTTCAAAAGAGGTTTCTAATTATCTCAAAAGATCATTATCAAAATATGTTGGAAACCTCAAGCCCATCTCAACCGAAATTGTACCATCCCTTTAAAGATTGGCAGTCGGATATTCCAGAACTTGTGCGAGTTTATGTGATTGATATAACAGAGCTTTGCCAATCTATTGATTATCATCTTCATGAGTATTACCTTTATTGCAAATGCTTGCGAGGGTTAATGTTTGGAGGTCAGGTGGACAGTGTAATTTGCCTGAATTCAGTGAGAAGATCTAGGGTTCAATTCCCACCTGGACACTTATGTCCTCAAGTAAGCACCTCATCCACTGCACTGTTTTCTTTCCCCCTGATATATGGTATGTAATCTGATATCTGGGAAGAAGCTGAATGTTGATGTGGCTTGATTTAGCGTAGTGCTTTGAAAAAGACGGACTGGCTAGAAAGTTTCTCCAAGACATGGATCATTCGTAGGAATGCCAGAGACTAAATTTGGCACTTTGTTACAGATATCTTGCCGAATGCAAATGATAGTTCAGTGGGCTCTCATTTTTACAAATGATTCAGACCAGTGAAATCATTTTGTTATGTCATAATTTTGTTGTACCGTGGTTTGAAAAATAGTATACATTGTATCTAGACATTTCTAATTCTGGGGTAAGATTTTTTTTTTTTTTTTTTTTTTGGTGCTATGACAATTTATTTATACTGAAAGTACACTGTAATGATGCTTTCCCTGGTTGATATAATGTCAAAATGGTAAAAGCTCTGTCAACTTATTAAAACAAAATGTTGTTTTTTCTGGGTCTCTCACACAGCCTTATTACCATGACGACTATCCAGACGAGGAGAACGAGGTTATAGGACACTACATTGAGGGGGGCGGCAGGAGGAGACTCTATCCTAATGACCGCGACCATTTCACCGATGGCAGCAACGACCGCCTAGACCAGGATCCCTACCATAGGCGGGAATACTACGATGATTATCATCCGGGCAGTGACATGGAATACAGGTACGGATCCACCGGCGAATTCACTAACCCCGAGGACAGCTACAGCGCCAACGGCGAGTACGACTCTGAGTACGGGCCAAACCAGCGTGGCTACGTGGACGACTACGAACACTACCGCGAGTACCGCGAAGAGCACAGCTCCGACGAGCACACTGACAAGCCGTACCGGCGTGTGGACTCCTACGAGCGGGAGGAATTCGTGAGACACTACGACGAGGAGTATCCCTCTGAGGACAGTGAGGTGGAGGAGCGCATGGAGAGGAAAATAGAGGAGTATAACAGGCCCAAGTCGGGTAATGGACTTCGCAAGGGGGAGGACATGAGGCGCGATAGTGACTTTGACGATGTGCATCGCGACAGGGAGTTTGACGCTGATGGGAGGGACAGTGAGTTCGATGATGTGCGTCCAGATGACGGCTTTGACCCCAGAAGGGGCAGCAACTACGACTTGCGAAGGAACGGTGACTTTGATGATCAGAGGGGGAGCGATTTTGAGCTGATGAGAAACAATGGGAAGTTCAATTCACAGAGAGATAAAGAGTTTGACATGAGGCCGGAGGGTGAGTTTGACTCCCATCCGGAGGGCGACTTTGACGCTGGAAGGGACAGTGAATACGACTCGAGACAGGACTTAAGGCAGGAGCCCGAGTATGATCCTCGAAACGATGGAGAGTTTGACTTGCACGAAAACATGTACTGTCCTCCGGAGAGTGACTTTGAGCCGCGAGACAGCGACTTGGATCAGAGAGGGAGTGGGTTTGACCTGCGTAGGGACCCGTATGAGGAGGTGCGCGACAGCGATTACGAACGCAGGCGGTCGGACTACGGCCACTCGTTGGAGGACTTTCCGCGCTACGACTTCGACGATGGCCGCAGGTACGTGGACCGCGGCGAGAGCTTTGAAACCAGCAGGACTGAACAAAGCGAGGGAGAATCGGAGACGAGTAGCAGTGCTCGTCGGCGGAGACAGAGGGGCGCATACCCTTACAGCCCTCATGAAAGTGACAGATATCTCGATCGTGACGAGAGAGACATCGACAGCTTGGAGAGGGATAGCAGGCCCTCATTGGAGACTGGAAGGTAAGTCAAGATCCTCGTGCAGACAGAGTCTTTCTCTTTAGTGTTACAGTACTAATTTGCATGATTATGGAGCTTTAGATTTGCAGTACGGACATTTAGACGATGATTGGGTTGGCCGTTCTCTCTCCCTGCGTTGTCTTGCAAAGTAGTTTCAGTTTATGTGAAGATGCAACCTGTGAAAAGGAAAATGGCGCCCTCATATGATCAGTACTTCAAGTACCTCTCTGTGTTGTGAATTGAGCAGATGCAGAAATGGCCTGGAACGCTTAGTGAAAACTCTTGATGAGTCGAGATCAATTTTGATAAGCAATTTTGAGCATGCGCAGAACAGGTTTTTTTTCCTCTGAATGTCTGCATTGCAATAATCTAAAGCTCCCTTTTTGCCTGTGATGTGTGGTTGATTTCCCCATAGCTGTAGTACATTGTACCTCCTATCGTGGCAGGCAATGGCTTAATTGTACTCACCAGGGTCTTCAAGTTATTGTGATGTAATCAGGAATAAGGAGGGAGAATCATTTTGACACAACTCTCCTATAAAATGATGACCAAATGACTGCATCAAACTCTCCAATGTGCACTTCAGGCCTTATTCTTATATCTGTCGTAGAAAATGTGCCCATTATTTTTTTTTTTCAATTACACTGCTCAATGCTAATCAGTAAAATTATCTTTTATCGTATGTCTTTTGCATATAGCTGTGTATGTCTAGCTGTGGTTTCTGTGGAGGCCATATAACATATCCTTTGTATTTTTGGCAGATGATGCATTGGAAGATATGTGAGCAAATATACAGTATATCATCACCACTTTGTATTTCTTATCTTTTTCATGCATCGATTGCTTTTATAAGGGATTTATTAGGCATTGATTATTCTTTTTTTCTCTCTTTTTTGTAATCAAATTCTCTCTTTTTTTAAAATCAAAGTCCGGGAAGTAGCCGGTACTCGTCGCCACAGATCAGTAGGAGCAACTTCGACTTGGATCGGTATTCAGAGAGCCTCCAGCGGTCTGACGAGATCCTGTCACAGGCCGAGAATCAGGAGGAGGACGAGGAAAGAGAGATAGACGACGAGGTGCGGGACCTAGTGCCTGCTATGACCATCGCTCGCATGAGATGGCTCAACGCATTCCACAGAGTGCGGGAGCAGATCAAAGAGGTATGGGATGTTGCCATGACGACGGAATACATGAATGTCTGGCAGAGAGCCAGCTAAATCAACTTGTCTGAGAACGTGAGATGGTTCTTATGATGTGCATCTCATAAAGTTCAAAAGTAGATGCTTTTCATTTTTTCTTTCAAATGTGCTCTCAGTTATGCTGTAACTCTCCTCTCATTTTTTATGCCTCCAATTCGTATTAAAAGCGAAATACCTCTTTTGTTTTAAAGGAAATTCTACACACAAGTTGAGTTATTCTCAGTTCCACGAATCTGTTTTTGTTGTTATTTTTGTTTGAATATGTTTGAATATTGGGAAAGTCATGATTGAGATGTGTAGAATATGAGACAATGAAATGTATGCAACATTTGCTTTGCAGTCTTTACATGCACAAATATTACTCCAATTTTAGGTGTCTTTTTTTTTTGTGTGTGTGTGTGTGTGTGTCATGCAGCTCCAGCTGATTAATCCCTTACAAGTTTAACAAGGGCTCTGCTAGCCCAAACAGTGCTACCATCATTTTCCCACGAGTGGAGGAACTTTTATCTCTATCCATCAATTTTTTGTTCGAATCTGACATCTGTATGTTTATCCCCCCCCCCCCCACCCCCCACCTTCTTCCCAGGGTTACTACGATGGTGACAGTAGCATGAAGCTAGGAAAACCTGGTGGTCTTTGGGCCAACCTCGCCAATGGAGGGTAAGTCATCCGTCTGTCCTTCCAATTCCCTCTGGTGTTATTCCTCCAATGAATGGAAGAGTTATTAGAGTAGATGTGAAGAGGGAAAATGTGTGAATTATGTTTACTACACAGAAAAGAGAATTAAAAGAGAGGACATTTTTGGTTTAAAAATAATCAATACGAATATATACTATGATTTTAAGGGGGAAATCTTGCACAAGTGAAGTTTAATCTGCAAGTGTATACACACACGTATGTGTGAATGTGTGGGTGGGTATATATTTAGATATATAAACATATATGTGAACATGAGAGAGAGAGAGAGAGGAGATATATTGTATTGCTATTTTATCTTAATTATAGGATGAATTTGTGTATTTTTACTTGGCTTATCTGTGTGGTATTTAAAATGGTACATGCCAACTATATGCATTTTATGTTTTGCAAGTGTGAAAAGGCAAGGTGTTTTCTTGAGATCATTTGCTAACCAGTTCAATTCAGTGTGAGTTTGTTAACCTCTATGTAACCATTTTTAATCATAAAATGTATGAAATATATATCTCTCTAACGACAAAAATGACATGTCACTGGACTGAAGTGCAGATTTGCAGCGCATACATAACTCCCTGCGTGCCGTTTTTTCATTTCTTCTAATATTCTTGACACCCCATCACAGCAAACTACTGGAGCAAATTAACGCCAATAGTAGCAAAACGAGCCCCCTGAAACGCCGCAAAAACTTCCGCATCCCAGCCAATAAACTCCTAGATATTGATATGCTCCCACCTGAGGTTCCCCCATCTCGGATGATCTCAGCGGTACAGTAATGTTACAAAAAAAAAAAGAAAAAGAAAGAGACATTAGAAGCAACTTCATACATCTTTTATATATTTGTAGTTATCCAGTTATCAACATCGGGCAGTCACACATTTTTTTTTTTTAAATCATCATCCATTCACAGTTTTCAGCCATTTACCAAAGATTTTCAATTCTCATATTCAGCTCGGAATGTGATGTTTTGACATACACATACCTCATAGAAGTTCACTCTGCAGAGTAGACTGTGTAGTCACACCATGCATTTCATATCAAAACATTCAAGTGTCTAGACCCTCAGCATATAAGGTGCAGCTGCACTGATGCTCCCTTACAAACTTACAGTGATCAAAGTTCATATTTGCAGAATTCCAGTGAACAAGTGCCTCTAAGTTGGTAAATCTGTTTTTAGGCATCTTTTCTAAGCAGAAAGACACTTTTTTTTCTTTTTAAGTGATGTAGCAATGATGTGAGCCATGATTCAAAACATTTCTTTCTTTCTTTTTCTTTTTTTGAGGGGGGGGGATGGGTGAGGTGGAATGTTGGCAAAACTTTAGTGTGAAAAATTAAAACAGATTTTACAAATGATAAACCATGTGGCATCCATCAATTAAACTGAAGTCTTTGATCCTGAAGGCTTTTGGGAGGTGACAATATTTCATGAGCACATCCAGTGTGAAGACTTTCCTCCCTATATACATGTAGGTTCAAAAGATTTTTTTTAAAAAGAAAGTTACCCAATAGTGTGTTCCCTCATTCCACGTAAGCCATTTCCTTCAGGGATCTGATGGACTCTGCATTAAGTCTATGGGTATTTCAGAATTCAGGATGGAATGGGTTAAACAGCTCATACTATATGAAGTCATAATGATGACCATGATAACAACAATTCTTGGAGAGCACATCACAATACACTGCCAGTAGCATCCTCTATGCGCTTCATTCGAACTCTATTTCATGATTGGATATGAAAGATAGAGTTATGGAGAGGAGAAGTCAGTGTTTGAAATGCATCAAATATTCGTGCCATCACTGAGATATCTAAAGTGAAAGCAAATTGCTTAAAATACTTTGCAAATTACCTTATTCTAATGGGGATAGTTCACAGATTTAGGACAAGACATCATATGATGGAGGATGGGACTCCAGCAAATAAAGAATGGAAAATCATAAAGCTTTCCCTGTGGGTGTCCCTGTGGGGGGGGGGGGGGGGGGGAGAAAAAAGGGCATCATGATAGAGGTGGACAAATGTCTTCATTTCCTTTTTTTTCTGTCCAAAGGGTTATGAATCTTAAGATATTCTCTTCAACATGTGCCAACAATGACATTGGTCCAGTATGTAATCCATAACACAATGCATTTTGTAGCCCATCATTTCACAGAGTTCCTTTATCATTCTCCCACTGTTTCCTTCCCCCACTTCATCCATTGCAATAGTCCTCATGGTCTAGACCTCTTACCGGAAATGTTGCCGCGGAGAAAATCTATACCGCTGGTGAGAAAGGCGGCACATTCTTCTTCTTTTTTTCTAAGTCCGATTCGTGAACGTGGACTGTATCACATCCTTATTTGTGCTAGGAGTTGGATGTTTTGTCATTTTTTTGACTGTCGGCTAGTCCGTGCATGATAGTTGTGAAGCTTGATCAAAAATATCCAATTCATGTGATAGATTGTTTCATGTATTGTCATCCACAATCATGTTTATGTTCCTCTGCTTTCCTGTAAATTTCTCATGTAATCTACATGGCATTCCATCCAGCATTGACTTGTGTCAGATATGTGATATATAACTCTAGATGTATCACTCTAGCTGTAGGTGTCCATACATGGATTACGTCTTTTGTTGTTGCATCATGTAGATTATGTCTCATGATTTAATAGAATCATTATTAAGGATCATTTCATTTCATTGCAGTAATGTCACTAATTTCATTTCGTTCATTTTTACGTATTTGGATTGTTTCTTCTTTTTTTCTTTTTTCTTTTTTTTGTGTGCAAATTTCATATCATTCATTTATGATAAACTCAGCTAGAGTTTCCCGATTTCTCCCTGTCCAATGTATATCATTTTTGCTCTAGTCTCTGATCATGGATTTCAGGATAATAATGGTTCTGTAATGATCTGAGGCTATCAATTCTCCAAGCCATGTCTCGTAAAGTTCCCCTTTTCCATATTATGTAGCATGCGTCTTACACACCCTCCATTTACTTACATTACAAAATTCATCATTGGAGATATGCTAGATATATTTTTAATACAGTTAGCTTCATGAATGTACTTCTATTCTTGTATTTCATTGTGATGTTTTGTGAGTTGTCGCTATGTTTAGAGATTCTTGAAGTGAACCTGTGTACCCAGTAGAGATGTAGCTGTACCTCTCCTTTCCCTTTTATGATATGAGGAGAGTGTGTTTGATGATGAAAATCTAGCCAGAAAATCATTTCATTATGAAACTGATGATGTTGATTGCTGGCTTCCCAAGGATAATGTTGCCATCGTTAGTTGCCAACGCTCTTACTCTCTTGAGCAATGTGTGTAGGCATGCATATTGTTTGTATGTATGAATGAATGTATGTATGTGTGTGTGTTTATGTATGTATGTGCATGTTTTTATGTATGTATTTATGTTTGTGTATATTCACTGTATTTATGTGTGTATGTACATACCAGGTACATTGTATTTGTAAATTAGTATGGACTTACACACAATTGATTATAGTTGGGGGGTTTTCATGTGATAGAAAAAACAAACAAGCTCTGTGCAATGTACCATGGTGCAGTGCATGGATTTCCCTAAATTTCAGCAAAAATTCAATGACAAGTGAAAGACAATGACAATTTTCATAAGCCACTTCAGAGTTACACAATTTATAAAGGTACATTTTGTCACCTTTGAAGCAAAAGGGTTGTAATCTCTTTGAAGTCAGTACAGTTTCCCTGAACTCCCTTTTTTTCCTGGTCAAGTATTGTGTTTATGCTGATAGGATAAGTTTTGCAGTCTGCGGAATTGAGACCCCGATTTCCTCTACGGCTTCAATTAGATTCCAAGGGGCAGAGGGTATCGGTGGAAACATCCAGGGTATAGCAAGAAAATCTAGAAAGATGACACTACAGGCCAGTGAATGACTGGTCAAGATCCAGATGTAAGCCAGGGACTGTTATTCTGTGCTGATAGCATCTCTCAAAATCAGACCGAGCATTAAGTAGATGGTTTTCAGGAGCTAGGCAGTCAAGAGAAATGTCGTAGTCTAGCCCAGATGTTTGCTTCTCGTCCGCAAAAGGACCTATCAGTGTCTGGGAAGGGCAAGAAAGTGATGCATGCACACTTGAGGCGAAGAACTTGGAAACAAAAGTGTTGACATGTCGTGCTTAAGTGGGTCACTGTAGTGTGTGTATTTGAGCTACAACTTACTGCTTGCAGTTCACGACAAATTTGCAAAATGAAAACCAGTAAGACACTTGGAGGAAAAGTTGAAATGTTTCACTGGACATGTGCAGTTACACATGTACAATGTACATTCATGTTCCCTCTCTTTCCTTCTTTGTCTCTGTCTGTTTGTCTGTTTGTCTGTCTGTCTGTATGTGTATCATCTCACAGTCTCGAGATACCCCTGTCTTAGTGTATGTCTGCGATGAATAATCGAGTGTCGACCGAGTTGTATTTGAACGTGTGGATGGTCTGGCACGACTACACCAGTTAACACCTGTTGAATGCATTTTCTGAAAAGTGTAATTCTATAAAAGACCCATGTACATTTCTTTATCTCATGTGGTTCCTACCTCAAGTATTTTTACACAGATATTGAAGGAGATAATTCTGCATTCCTCACAGGAGTTTTGTTTTTTTACTTTTTTTTGCCTAGACTTGGAAGTGCGAGCATAGTGATAGGAAGTGTGTGTGTGTGTGTGTGTGTGTGTGAGAGAGAGAGAGAGAGATAGAGAGAGAGAGAGAGAAAGTTACTAAGGGAAAGAAACACCTGCCTTCGCCGTTACATGTCCACTGACTCGAAATTTCTCACAGTTTAAGAGATTTGTAACGAGACTCAGAGAGAAGTGTGAACGCATCAAAAGAGATCGAGGGAGAGAGATAGCTACGAGAAGAAACGCCTGACTTCACCGTCACATGTCCATCGAACCAAAATGCCTCGGGATCTTGTTTTCTTACTGACCCACTTTTATTTCTATCTCCTCATCCTGCTCCTCCATGATAGTTTTTTGTTTTTGTTTTTATGCCATTTGCAAAACAAATGAGAAAGAGTTGCTAAAAATCTTTCCAACTTTTACCCTTTGGGCATTCAGTTCGTTGTTTTGTGTGCTTGTGTGTATGTGTGTGTGTGTGGTTGTGTGTGTTTGTGCATATTTATTATATTGGTATGTGTATGTGCGAGTGTGTGTATGCCTGTGTGGGTGTATGAGTGTGAGCGCTGCTAACTTAATTTTTTGTTGTCATTGTTGTTGTTTTGTAGTATGCTCAAGTGTGTGTGTGTTTTTTTTAAATCTCTATAAGGATGTTAAGAATCTTGTGCATTTGAAATTCAACCTCTTTTCACTTGATATCCCCTTTGTGATTTTTAAATCTTTATCATGGTCAATCCTATCAATAGTATTTTTCCTTCTCAATTGGCAAACCTCTCCTTGTGCTTTTTTGTGCAATAGTTGTGGATTTTTTTTTTCACAGTCACCAAGCATGTGTTATCTGTGCACGTTTTGCACTCTTTCTCACTTGTTATTCATGTGAGGATATAACATTCGCCATTCCATCTGTATCAGCACATTTTGTGATTTGTAATGAAGCTATATACATGTATACCCATATTTGTACACATGCATGTAATTGTCTTTTGACATATTCCTGGTATTTATTTTCAGTGTCTGAAGTACACGGTATGTTTCATTACATTTTTGCTCATTGCTACGCATACCTTGTGCCACTTAAATGAACACATTATACTTGTTCTTGAAAACTTACACTTGGAGAAAGCAAAGAACATATTGATTGTTACATGGAATCATTCTCACACACTTTTATGTTCTGTTATTCTCTTTGATTTATTTGATTCCAAGAAGTACATTCTAAAGTGCCAAGAATTTTGAATATGACGGATATACGTTCATCTTGGCTCAATACACAAAACAAAATTGTGTAGACCTGTATGCATGTACCCTATATTCTTAATAAGAAAAGTCTGTTGATAGTTTAAAGTTGTCTGCCGAAGATGAATACCACATTAGTGTCCAAAATATCCTTTCAGATATCTGGGGACTTCTGTGATATTTTTACGGATAATACCATCAGTTAAATCTGTAATAAAGGGAAGAGAGATGGGACATTATGTTACCCACATTAAATCATTCCCTATCAAAGTTCATTCACCCCACTCCAATCTTACCAAACCCAAACCAAGCATATCTCATACTATAGGCTACACGGTGTCACCAAATGACGTCGTTATTATTGTGTAAGCTGTTATTTTTGCGAGGGTTTAATTGTCACGAATTCCGTGCATCACTGTTGGACCGCGAATTCAACAACACGCAAAAATATCTCAAACTGAAAGGCATTAGTGCACTTACGAAGGCCTCGTCAAAATTGCTAAAACAACATCCTGTGAAAATGTCTGTGACCTCCTTATTCGCAAAAATAACAGCTTATACAGTAATCATCTGTGCATTACTGACCCCTTGTCCTGCTTTTGATATACGTTCATTCATTCATTCTACCACATGTAATCTTCTCTTTCATGCAACCATAGGAAATTGGGGTCAAGAGTCTGTGTTGGGTAAGAAATTTTTTTATTGTCACAAAGGATTCACTTGGATGTTCATTTTCTCAGAAGTAGAAAACTTCATAACTGGTTGAGACTAGAAATAAGATGATAAGTTAGGCTATCCAAACAAAGAATTTATGCCAGGTGTCAATGCATTTTTTTTTTTTGAGGGGGATATATAAATAAAGTTTGACTTTGCTTACTGGTCGAGAGGAAATTCTGTAACCAAGAGAAAGGCACATGCAATGCTTGTGAAGCCGTTTTGATGCATTGATATTGTATTGAAAGAAAAGGGATCCTTAGAAATATGGTGGCAAATATCTGACATTCCACACTTCTGAGCTGTGCTGCAATGCCAAGACTTTGAGTGTATGTTTCAATTATTTTAAAAAATGTATATTTACAGTGCATTTCTATTTTTCTTTTTTTTGCTTATATCATTGAATTTCTGTTTATGTGATATCCACTTCTGGTGGAATTATCGACAGGAAATCGTAGATTCACTGATAAAGAAAGAATATTGTGAGAAAGTTAAGATTTTGGGCAATGTTTGCCAGAATGGTTCTCTCATTTGCAGCCAGGCAGTGGAGATACATAGGCCATATTCGTTGTGATATATCAATATACATTGGCATTCTTAATTCAAAGAAATGAATTGTATGGTGTACAGAAGCTGAAGGAAGGAGGTTCGATGTGATCTTCAATAAGTTCAACAACATACATACGACATCTTGATAAGATATGAAGTAATGTACATGTAGTGAATTTTGCAATGAATGCTCCAGATTTGAGAGGAACTTTCATGAAGCTGATGAACAAAATGGTCTCTAACAGCTTGTTTTGTTTTGTTTTTCTGTCAGTTTCCCTTTTAATTACCTCTAGGAGAAAAAAAAAATCCAATCAGAGATTTCAGAAGTACACAGAAATACTGTAGCAACTGATAATTCTCTAAGCATATGGACAGTAGTCTTGAAGGATTACAGAAAAAAGACAAAAAGATAGATATTCAAATTCATCCAGGCTCGCTATGCACTTTGAGGACCCAGTTAAGATGAACAGCAGCACTTTACAGATACTCTTAGTTATGATAATTACTATTGTCTGATGGAATATTTCATAGAGACTGATGATTAATACTGTCCAAAGACTCACTATTTGCTAGTACTATTAGTCTCATGAATTGTTTCATAGAGACTTTGGCCATAGACTCACTATCTCTGCCTATATTATTTTTCTCCTTGAAACCACAGTCCTTGGCTGCCATGAAACGGCAGACGATGCCTTCGACCATGGTTAACAGGCAGTCATTGAATGATGAAGAATTGGTGAGTGTACATATTATTTTGTCTTTGCCCATCCGTAGGAAGTGTCTGAATCACTCTTTTTTTTTATTGCTATGTTTATTACTACACATATACTGTACATTCTGTTGTCCTTCTGTCCAATGATGACAGAATATTTTTACCCAGAGGTGTCAAAGTACAAAAAAGGCAATTGTTTAATTTTAATGATTTTTTCCCAAAGGGTATAAAAGTACCAAAAAAGGCTAATTTTTCATTTTGATGATTTTTCCCAAAATGTGTAAAAGTATCAAAAGGGCAAATTTTTCATTTTTATTAATTACAGGTATGTTTGCAAAGCTGCCAGCTTTTTTAGTGTACTTTGGAAATGTTAATGTCCTTATGAAATCAAATTATGACACACCTAAAATGTATATACCTTATGTATACACACCTAAAAAAAAAAGAAGAAGAAAAAAAAATATATATAAATAAATATTTTTTTTGCTGTATGAATATTTCATGTGTGTGTATTTGCATCAGTATGTATTCTTTTTTTTTTTTTGTCTGCAGAGGTTGGCAGCCCTGCATTTGTGTCATGAATATGTTTTGTTCTTGTTTTTTTTTAACCAAAACAAGGTCTATCGATTCAGACAGGATTGCAGGGGAGATTTCATGAACAAAAGAGAATCCTTGTAGAAGTGAATGCAGCTCTCTGATCTCTTGTGGCAAACTTGCTCAGGGCGACATAATACGTGCCACAAAGAAATTTGCATTTGAGATTTTCACCTGATGCAATTTGCTATGATTTTGACAAGGCTTCATTTCAAAGTAGAGAGAAAAAAAAGCTTGCATGATCAAGATTTACGTATCATATTCAATAGATTATTACATTTTTCATGAGTTGCGTTTTTTTGAAAACTTGTGTGCGTCAACAAAAGAAATTGTGATCACGACACGAATAAAGATGTGCCTTGTTGACTTGATGACTGTACTGTGCCTTAATCATGTATTGTAGTTTTTCAAGGAAAGGATGAATAAAGCAACCAGATTTGATGCAAAATGCAGCCCATGGCAAAATTTACCATAGAAATAGCATCTTTTTTCTATGACAGGTGGTATGAGTTCGCTATTGGAGTAGACAGGTAAACAATTCAAAAGGATTAGGTCATGTAAATGGAAACACCATATCAACAAGTGCTGAATGACAGCATATTATTCTGAATTTGATAAACTAACAGTTATACATTTATTTCAGACAACTTGCTGTCATATACATGTAGTTTAGCTGTGTTTTACTCATAGCAATCACAAGAAACAATTTTAGATATTATTTTTCAATGCCACAAAGCTTTTCCAAGTAACTGATTAGCTCATGGGCTTTTTATTTTGTCCCAAAGAAGACAAATGATTGGGAGATGTCACAACTTGTTGAATCTGTTTTCTCTCTCATTTCCCTCCATTTTTTTTTATCATCGATCATCAGAAAAGCCATGTGTACAAGAAAACCCTACAGGCCCTGATCTATCCAATCTCCAGCACCACTCCCCACAACTTTGAGATCTGGACGGCCACGGCCCCGACGTACTGCTACGAGTGCGAGGGGCTACTCTGGGGCATTGCCCGGCAGGGCGTACGCTGCACCGAGTGCGGGGTCAAGTGTCACGAGAAGTGCAAGGACCTGCTGAATGCCGACTGCCTCCAGCGTAAGTTTCAAACAGTCGTGGCTACCACAAGACACTGGCCGCACCTTTAACTGTACCCCCTTTATTTTCGTTCATCTGGCAAACTTTACTCTGAAACAAGTTACACGCTGCAAAATCCTTATACTGAAATAGGGAGTCCCTAAAAAGCTAGCCTCCACGAAATGATGCAGTGAAATATATGCGAAAGACTTATATACGTATCATACCAGTTAGACAAAAGACATTTTTGTTTGACAAATCAAATATCTTTAAGCCATGTTTTACTCCCTCCACACCCCCCCCCCCTCCTGTTTGGTTTTAAACACACCTTTGATTTAGGCTGATATTCAGTGTGATTCTCAGTGGATTGTGCCCTCATCTATGATTTGGCCCCAAATTTCCAAGGCTGCCTTCTTTTCCTCTCAGTTTGACAAAAACAAAACAAAAAGACGATTAAAGCCATGCCAATCTCTCTTCTCTCGTCAGAGTGAAAGCTTCCCCTCATCCTCCCTGCTCTTTCTCCAATCCAACCCGATGTTTTCTATCAAAGAAATGTGAAAACAACAGACCCCCTCCTAAAATCAGTCTCCCCCTTCCTTTTGGATATCTTGTTATTTTTTTAAACTGATCGACTAAATGCCCTCTTCCGGCCCCTAACGTTTTGACACTTATCCAACTTCCTGATTGCTAGCACCGAGCTTACCCCAGTCATTTCTTAGCATTCGTATGTTGTCTTTGTTATTTTTTCCCCTTTTATCATCACTTCTTGATCAGTAAAAAGAAAGCATGGAAATTGACCAAAGTTTTAATCTCTTCTGGTGATGAGCATCAATCTCTCGTGAAGTTGTTTCCTCATCTTTTTTTTGTATAATCAATCATGTTCTGCTGAAGTTGAATATTTATTGTGGTATTGATACTGATGAAATACAGTTGTAATCTTCTTGATAATCCTACTCAAATAACACAAAACAGAAACAAGATAGAGTGTAGTGTATTGTGTATCTCAGGAAGGGAGTTTGCCCCATATCTATATCTATCTAATTTAATTTCTGTAGATTTGATTTGTACCAGTAATTGATATACGTAGGTAGCTGAGGATTTAAGTTCCCATAATGGCATGAAAGAGAAGTCATCGCTACTGCTTCCATGTGTCATCTCCATCTCGTTAACGTCCATGAGTCCATGTCTCAACATTGTGCTGACATTTATTTTTTTTTCACAACTTTCACATTTGCGGAAGGAGTCTTTGTAGATCCAGTGATAAGGCCACCCGGAAATCTGCTGCAACTGAATTCCACGTTTTAATAGAATGAGGGCACTGAATTTTATTATTTTCAAAGACATTTCTGTCTACATCAATTCTCCATGCTTCTGTCAAAGCTTAAGTTTCTGTCTTTTGTTTTCTTCAGTTCTCATGGGCTACACTGCCTCAGATTTATTGTTGATTCACAATATTGAAGTTTCTCTGTCAGCACTATAGTCAATGGTTGCAGATGATCTTTGACCTTTGAAAGGTGCATGTACCTAATTATTTCTTATTCAGGATGATTATACATTGACCTACAAGATGTTGTGTGTAAATAACGAACATCAAGCCAAATGATTCCAGGGTGGGGAAATTGCTTAGGATGAAAAAGAAAAAAAAAAGTATCATGTAATTCATCATCATTAATTATGATAACCGCTTTTTCGTGTTTGTTGGTGTTTTGTGTGTTAGTAGGATATGTAACATAATACATCTTAGACGCTAACATTTTAGGAACTGACCCATCGCATACAGGGGATGTGGTAAGCCCTGTACAATATTTGTTGGGATTCCAGAATCTTGTAGGGAATGAGTTCAACGGTCAAGCAGCTTGACCGCAACATACATTTTTGGATGCTAAAAAGTTTGACCATGAAGTCAGAGGAATGTCTCTGTTAAAGAAAAAAATCTGTGGTCTTGATTTGTAATATTTCACCCATCCCAATTGTCTTGATGTGGAGATCGCACAAGCATGCGTTCCTTCTACAACAGCGTGGGACTAACGGTATACACCGGAGCACGCGAACGAGGGGGGAAATATCCTGTTGTAACGTCACATCCCAAACCCCTATCTTTGTTCTGTGTTTGTTGTTTGCAGTTTTCATGACTAAGAAGAACAGTAAGTCCTTTTTAATTTTTGATTCGAAAACAAAAGGTATAAACAAGCATTGAAACAAACCTCCTCACTATCTCTTACCTCACCGTTTTCTGCAATTTTTTGAATTCCACCCTTACCCACCCCCTCCCCCTCGTTACTTTCCCCATGCTGACTATTCCATGTGCCCATTCCACAATAAACCAATCACATTTTAGTTGTCACCTGCGCTTCCATCTATCTATACTTTGCTAAATTTTCATTCGATAATTTGCAACGCATATCTCTCTATTTTTTTTTTCCGTAACTGTGGATGAGATTTGTTGACGCCTCATTAGATGCTTCTAAAACTAGCATGAAAAAGGGAACATGTAGTGTCTAGAAGTCTGCTGTAGAGTAAAATCAGTTAAGGATATTGACCTTCTATTCAAAATTGAATGCAGAGATTGGAAATTGAAGGGTTAATGTTCAAATCCCTGTTGCCCCCACACTCATTTGATGGGGTTTTTTCACGGCCTCATTTTGAGGTCCAGGACAAAGTTATGAAAGATATCAGTCTGAGCGATTCTGCTTCATGAGATTAAATGCAATGTATTTCCTCCCCTCCCCCTACCCACATGAAAACTGACTCAATTTGATGTGTCGTGTGTGTGTGCATTGATTATACAGACCGGGCTAGGTGGGCATCCTCAATGATGGCAGAAGGTAGACCACAAACGATGTGATTGGTTCATTGGCATCCCACGCCCCCAGCCCCTCCCATCTCATTCTCCTTTAACCCTCCCCCTTTATATTCACTCTCTCTCTCTCTCTCTCTCTCCTCCCCCCACCCCACCACCACACCCATCCATCACCACTCCCGATAGATCGTCATACACTTTCTTTTACCCCTTCTGCTCCAACCCAAGTCTCGGCTTCATCTTTCGCTGATTAACCCCCATCGCTTTTTTTGCCATGTGGCTCCTTAAAGCTCTAGAATGCAGTGGCAGCCTTTCACTCGGTCCCTGCTCCACGAAGTGCTCCGTGGCAATTGCAGTTTTACAATGGATGCAGTTTCTATGGCAACAGCCAGGCTATAAGCCAGTCAGCCCTGAGCTTCCTGTCTGTTGCCCCGGTAACTGCAAATATTGTGTAACTTTACAGTGCAACATTGCATTGCACACAGGCATTCATGTAGCGGGGGCACAGAAGTTAATTATTACTAAGTACCACGATCGATGTGCCACATCAAGTTTGCTGCTTGTTTTCCTTTAAAATACACCCTAGATACCACCCTCCCAAACCCACTAAGATGACTTGTTTTTCTTCATTTTCACTTGAAATGTTAAGTTCTAGACTTGCATAGCTCTTCTTTGACTAGACAATTTCTCTGCCATGCTGTTTGACTGACTAGTTTTTATTCAGCATGCCTCTTTTAAATTTTAGTACATATTTTCTTCATGTGTGTACGGCTGTAGCACCTGCTACTAGAAAGTCTGCATTTTATAATCTTTTCTTTGTAACTCTTCCAAGGGTATGAATTTAACTCAGAAAACACATACCACTTACACTAGCAAACACACAGACACACACACACACACACACACACACACAAACACACACAGAATGTCTATTCTTTCTGTTGCTGTGTGTCCTACTGTGAGTTTGTTGCACACATATACATACTAGGGATGTTGGTCCTATCATAAAGGTCAGAGATTTATTCATCTCTTCTTTTTTTTTTTGGGGGGGGGGGGATACGCTCTCTGCTAAATGATATTGACATTGGAATTTGAAAGAGTGGCAGTCTTCAGAATGCTTACAAGTATTGTCCATCCTAAAAGTAAATCCAGACATTCAAATTGTAGTGACAGAATTCTGATTGATTTGATTTCCGTTTGTTTATCAAACATTCATTAAACATTCATTTCTTTAATACATAGCAAAGGAATGTTACAAAGTATGATCCTACAGTGTAGAGCAATTTACTTTATGAAACACATTATTTCATAGTCTTAAGAAAAAACAGTTTGACAAGAGAAAAAAAAAATGTAGGAAACCATCTTGTTTCATAGGAACTTACACCATAAAATTCCACCTCATAATCAATTGAGCAATAGATAATGGTGATTATTCTTTGGAGGTAATTCAATTTAAGTTAATTTGTTTTTAGCATTTTAATTCAGACAACAATAACAAGAAGACAAACATAACAAATTGTAGTTTGGACAAAATATCAAATCTTATCTGTGAATATGAAAAAAGGGTCAGTCCCAATTTTGTGTGCAGTAGTCATTCTTGTACGAAAAGTGGAAAAATTGTGATGTTTCAGACTTTCTTCTTCTTCTTCTTCTTTTATAGTGTGCAAATTTTCTAGTTGACAACAAAGTCATAGTGTTGATTGTTTTGCTGTTGGCTTTGTTTATTCCATGCGCTACTCTCTCTTCATTTCAAATTTGTATCAGCAAATGATGCACGTTGTTTTCCACCAGATATTTTTTTTTCTTTTTTTTTCTGTTCAAACATCTTTTAAATTGTGTATGTTTCAACTTTTTTGCTCATTTCTGACAATTTTGTTAAATTTGATGACATCTATGCCTGGTTTTTATGTTGAAAGATGCATTAATTTTTCATTGCTTTGATATAACTTTGGTTTGTGTCAAGATATATTGTGTCCAATTTTGTCAATTCTCTTGTTGTTGATGTTATTTGTATGTCTAGATGTTTGCAGTCATGGAATTGCAATATTAGATTGATAGTATGCCACACATATTAGGATTTATTTGCACATATGTTGCTTATATAATTTTGAGAAGTTTTACACTTTTCATTTTTTATATTGTGCATGAAATTTTCTTTTTTCAAGATTTAATTTTAATCAGCACTTGTTACATGTATATATACATGTATTTATTTAGATATAAACAGGATTAAATGCTCAAGAGAAATATGAACCAAATTGGCCTGGATTTACCCTATGATATTTGGTGGGTCAAAGTTGCAGAAATAAGTATGGACCTGGAGTGAGGTTTTACAAGGACATCTAGGCAAGATATGAAATTCTGACCCTCTTACAGTATCAAACAGCCTCCTCACAAGATGTGAAGGATCTCATAACCATCAGGTTGATTATTTTCTACCCCACATTTAGACAAAATTGTTTGACAATAAAAAGTTTCTCAGGTTCTAGATTCTCAGATATTTGGAACACCACCCTGGTTTCAACCAGGACCAAAGCTGCTAACATCTGTTCATGGGAAGGCATAGTTGACCCCAGCAGACATTATGTAATTACCGGATGCAGACCAAATTTGCTTTTACCTTTAAAAATCATTGTGTTCTCTGTTTGTTTGCTACGTTCTCCTAATTCTCCGCTTCCCCAACGTGCATGTGATTGCGATGAGTGGCGGCCGTGTTGGCTGGTCCGGGCTGTCCACCACATGGTCATGATCCCCGCCATCCTCTGGGGTCATAGGTCGCCCGATGCGGACCGTAGTTTGGAAGAGGAGGCAGACCGTTTCGCCGTGATGATGGTCACGGAGGACACTGATGATTTTAGCGTGGTGGTGGAGGAAGAGGAGGAGGAGGAAGGGGAGGAGAGGCAGAGAAAGAAGAAGAAGAAGGAAAAGAGAAAGGAGGAGGAGGAGGTTGATGAAGATGGAATCATGACGGAGGAGGAGGAGATATGTGATATTGATGCGGAATGGGCGGTAGTGGAGGAGGAGCCGGAGGACGGTAACTTCTGTCGGTGGTGGGATCCGCTTGCCTTGCAGCCTGAAATCGAAGGTTCTACTTCTCTTTGCAGTAGTTGCCAGCTGAGTCTAGACTCTCAGACTTGCATCCCACTATAAATCGTAGCTCACTTTTGATCGGTTTTTCCAAGGGACGACAGACTTTCTCACCTTTCCATTACTCTCCTGTCCTGCGTCATTTCTTCACTTGTCATAATCACTCATTGGTACTTGCAAGGGGTGTTGAGGGCCTGCTCGTTACAAACTAGTAATCAAGTATGTTTTCTTCTTTTATTTCATCCACGTGAAGTTTCCAACACACTACTGTTCATTAGCACTCACAAAGATTTGCATGTCGAAGTGCAAATACGTAGGTAGGATGGGAAAAAAGTGGAAATCAATCTATGAAATTAATTCATAGTCATTTTCAACTTTCACATCAAGTACCACCAAGTAGTAGGTGGTTCTTTTTTTTCATTAAAAAAAAAAGAAAAGCTGACCATCTTCTTCATTAAAACTGCTACTATCATTTCATCTGCTGATTCTTTGCATATCTTAAAGCTAGAACCGATATTTCAGCATACAATGCTGAAAAGTTTCATTTCTTTTCATCACTCATATATCATAAAGACTTGGAGCTGATGTTGAAGAATGGTGAAATTTGCACTAGCTTTACTAGCCTTTAAAGCTAAAAGCTTAATATCATTTGCTGTCAATCAAAACTAAATAGAAAAATCAGATTATTGGCAGGGGCAAATGACTAGTATATTTGTGATGGAAATACCCGATAGGTAATCATTATGGTGCATAAAAGGTCACCACTAAATTTTATTGCACAAATAAAAAGCTTTGAACAAGTAGAAATTGTGCAACATAGGTTACATAACCCAAATCTTTGAAATCTTTACTGCTGTAATACTACAAAGAAATTAATTAGAAGACATGCAGCAGGTTTATGTCCAAATTCGTGTTTCCAGGGCAAGAATGCTAATGAGGTCATTTCATTTAAATCCACAATCAATAGAAATAGAAAAATCATGTATTGAGTAGTCTTGGAGTAAAACCAATTTGAACTCTGCAGTTTGTATGAGAATCTGTTATTTCTTACTTATATTTTGGACTAAGCAACTTGGTCTACTTCATATTTCCTTGAGTATATTCTCACCTTCTGGTAAAGGGACCACCTCATTTGCCATGAGAATATATAAGATGACTATTTCCAGAAATGAATCACTTTGTTGCACAGTGAAGACTAAAAGTAAATCACTTTGTTGCACAGTGAAGACTAAAAGTTGCTGTCATTGCTGCTGCATATCATGCTTTAATATTGGAGTCCATCGGGGGAAAAAGAAATCATCTTTATACCAAAGCTTTACAATACTCCCCCCCCCCCAAAAAAAAAAGAGAAAACAACAACAACAACAAACATGCTTTTGTATCAGAGCAAACATTTTAAACTTTCGTCCATGTACCTCTATCTCAGAACTCACTTGAACGCTTCACAGATGTTTCATGATGAATTAGAGATATTGATGAGAAATACCTTGAAATACCTTAATACCTGATTGGCTTATCATGCAAAGATCTTTTGGTCCACCATCATTCCACACCTCAAATTCACAAGTTTCCCGTTAACCCCAAATGGCTTGATGCCTTGCAGTGCACTTCATTCCAGATGTCAGTGGTTGTTCGTCAGCCAACAGCCAGAAGAGCCTTTGGAGTGCATGGAGTCCTGTGGTAAGGTGCATTTTTTGAGGCCTGTGGTTTGCTGGATTTGGGGTTCAAGTCTCGTCGTCTTGATGGGTGTCGGTTTCAGTATTTGGACGGGGAGGAGATTTCCTTTGGATTGGCTGCTTTGCAGATGCCATCCACTTTGTACAGCAACAGAGCTGATGGGAGCTGGTGCCATGGTGGATTGTACTGCCAATGAATCCCTGTGTGGTTTGTTCTAGTGCTGAGAAAAGCGCATGCTGCTATTGAACAGATGCACCAAACCATGTGATTTCTGAATCGAGCTCAAACAAAAAAAAAAAATAAAAAATCTGTCTAATACATGTACCATACCGTTTTCTCTTGTTGGTGGTTTTGAATCATTTCAAATGTCTTAGATGTAGACCATAGATGTAGACACTATCTAGAGAGTTCCTTCCTCTTCTCTGTCATGTTTCTGCCCTGTGGTTCTTTGGCCAGTTTGCTGAATTTTCAGGTCTGCATATGAACAGGTGGACTGATCGAGGCCAACCATAAAATCATCCAGTTTAGCATCATGTACACGTAACTGGAAAATTGAAATTAAAGATGATTCAGATATCTGATAGATAGTGCAACAATGCCATATGTTTCTGTCTCTGCCCTTTTATGTTTGAATGCTTTCTGATTCTGTGATCAGCTCGCTGCATTTCTGGTCTGGAAAGAAGCGAATTTGGTCAAGGGGCCACCTCACTACAACTGGTTTAACAGACATTGTGTTGCACGAAATGGTGATGATAATGATGATGATGATGATGATGATGATGATGATGATGATGATGATAAACCAAACAAATACATTAAAAACAGTGTAACTGCTGCTGCTCGACTCATATTATGCCCCGCTGTAGAGGTTATTTCATATTGCCATTTTTTCCTAGGCATCTGCTTATTATGTTTCATCCCAAGTCTACAAATAAAGCAAGCAGGTAGAGGCAAACTTGCAACATGAAGTTCATTATCTTATTTTTTATAGGAAAAGGAACCATCCAAATATATCCCAGAAGTTGTGCAAGTGCTACAATGTTCACCTTGTCCTCCACTATGCTAATTGTTTCTTGTTTCTGTGTGTTGTAGTTTTGTGACTTTCTTTCTGTCTGAGAGTAATCAAATAAACATGATGCTTAGCATGTCATGTTATTGATTACATTTATATATTTTTGTTGCTGTTGTTAAAGGGGTATAATATTTGCTATGCATTTTTCTCTTACTTGTATTCCAAACCTTTTTATTCCAAAGGAAAAAAAAATAATATCTGTTAGAATAAGGAGATGACACCAGTACAACCTGCAATTGAGAGTTCAGATGCACTGTGATGTATGAAACAATTACAAAATTGTATTGGAGTTTGGTTGCTCTTAATATCAGAATTCTTAAATAAAAAAGATATGCCAATAATCAAAGCCAATAATCAATTCTGTGTATGTCTCATCACAGCTAGAAGACAGTAAATGCTCCTACACAAGCACAGAAAATGGCTCCTGCTCTGATGTAGTAAGATTCAGAAATGGAAAGTCGATCACATTTTTGGGAAATGATGTAACCCTGTCTTCACAAATGTGCCTCATGGTGTTACAGCTGAGTGGGGCTCTTTTTAGAGAAGGATTTCACATTTGTGGGTGTCGCTGTTGTTTTTACCTTCTTTTTTTTTTTCTTTATCTTTTCCTGTGGCCATCTACTGCAATAGTTCAATCTGTTCTAATATTGGGTGTGCCTTTCATTGCATGAGCTTCTCTCAGATGAATGTTGGTACAACATATTGTTGCACAAGAAAGCGTGCATATTTTTCTTCATAAACCATATTAGAGTGACTATTTTTACATATTCCATTGCAGATAACTTTTTGTTGCTTCTTTTATGCATGTGGAGCTCATGCTGTCTTGATCTTTTTGTTTTTTCTTTTCATAATTTTGAGTGTATAATGTTTTTATTCATTTGTCGTTTATACCATCTGGTGTAAGTCAGACACGCTGCGTTTTTGTTTGCCATGTTAAGAGTTGTATTGCATATTTTGGAGTCACTTTCTTCCGTAAAGCAAATCAGAAGAGCTTATTTGAGCAGTGTACATCCAGCCTCGAATTGTGTCATGATACACACATAAATATGAGATAAAAAGATATGTTCATGATATGCTTGATCTGTCACATACAGATTATCACAGTGAAAAATGTAGGGTAATAATTCAGAATTGTAGAAGGCAGTTCACGTGATTATCAGGTCACGAGTGGTATTATGTCATGACTTCTCAACAAGTTTTTTTTTTTTTTTCTAGAAAGGCTATTAATCAGACAGCCATGGATGTTGTCAACCAAGATGTTTTATTTAGTGAGAGCGCTGTTTGTGTTCTGCAGCCACTCACAGCCAGTGCATCTTTTAAAGAAGCAATTTGAAATGGAGTCTTGCTAGGGGCAGCTTAAGGATACTTGAGGGATCCACCTCTAATGAGTCGGGCTATCAAAGTACTTGAATGGAACACATCGAAGTGCCGTAGAAGAGTTTAACCCAATAATTCTGGGTATGTAGTGGCTCCTGTACAAGATGTGTGGGGATATCAGAATCTTGTTGAGAAAGAGTTTACTAAACTCTAGAAAATGAAAAAAAAAGACACCCACACAGTCTGCTACAGATATAAGATATAGGATTGTAGAATTGTGCCATCACAACCATCATATCCAGGGTAAGTAATGTAACACCGTCTACATTACTGAACAATATTGTATTATACCCAAGTTCACAAAACTGACAGAGCTGTCGGAAAGACGGTGGAATGACCGAAAAACGTGGGTTTCTTGCTCCTGTGATTGTAGGAGCGGCAGAGAAGAGTTCCAAGCATGGGGCGGAGGACAAGACACAAAACATCATCATGGCCATGAAAGACCGGATGAAGATTAGGGAGAGGAACAAGCCCGAAATATTTGAGATGATACGGTGAGACATGAACTCCTTGGCACTTTTGCAACTTATTATGAGTCTGTCAATTGAATGCATTATTATTGTTTTTTTTTTTTTGCTTGCAGTAATTCTGTAATGGTGGCAGAAAACGGAGCATACCATTTGGCTGAAACTTAATGTTCAGTATTAATGTCATCAATATCAGTAGAGTTATCAATGCCAGAGTCAACATGATAACAATGACAAGATCACTGTCAATATCAATATTTCACAGTAAAATTTTGGCATTTCCCATGTGTTCATTACTGATTGACTCTGTCTCATTTCAGTGTGTTGGCTTGTTCCCAAAGTATCTAGAAAACTTTGCTTGTTGTATGAACTAGGATCAATCAAGTGATGTGTTTTTTTTAAATATTCACATAGAGATATATTTCATCAGCATACAAATAACCTGGAGTATTAATTATTGAGGCATAAGATTAGATGTTGTTCCAGAATTATGTTCCCTGCAACAGGTTTCTCTCCAACTCGGGTGTGCGCTCATTCCGTGAAATTCAGTATTGCTTTCATCCCCACAGGGAGGTGTTCAACGTCCCGCCACAGGCCCACTCGGGCCACATGAAGGCGGTCAAGCAATCGGTGCTGGACGGCACGTCCAAGTGGTCAGCCAAGCTCGCCATCACCGTGGTCAGCGCTCAGGGTCTCATCGCCAAGGACAAGACTGGGACGAGCGACCCCTACGTCACTGTCCAGGTGGGCAAGGTCAAGAAGCGGACGCGCACCGTGCAGCGCAACCTCAACCCCGAGTGGAACGAGAAGTTCTTCTTCGAGTGCCACAACTCATCGGACCGCATCAAAGTCAGAGTCTGGTGAGTGGCGGTCACGTACGTGCCGAGGGAGGCAGAATCCTGTGGAGTGGTGATGATTGATGTCAATGGTTAATGATCGTTGTCATGGTAATTGAAAGTGATGGTTGGAAGCATGCAGTCTTCAGATGATGTGATGATGTCAGTGATTGGTGATTGTTGTCACAGTGATTGGAATAATGATGCAAGCGAGAGCCTCTCCAATGTGGTGATGATGTCAGTGATTAATGGTAGTTGCCGTGGTGATGGAATTGCTGGTAGTTGTGATGGCTGCAGTGATGATGGTGAAGGTGACTGTGGTTTGGTGACAACATGTGCTATGATGGGGTAATCTTATGGTTTGAGTACTTAATGTGCTTCCATTGTTACATGCATCATGTGAAGTTGATAATGATTATGGTGGTGGTGGTGGTCAAGGTAGTGATTATATTTTGTTGGTTTCATGGCTGAAGTAAAAACATAACTATGACAGTGATTACCCAGATAGGGCTGGAGTTATCAGTAATTTCCAATGACACATTTAGTGGAGGTGGTATAGGAATAAAAGGAGAATACAGTTGTGCTGTTTATTGATAAGTTTGATGATGAAAGGGACAACAATGATGTTGGTTGTTAGAATTTCTTCTTCATGATTATAGTGAAGTTATGATATTGCGGTCTTGATGGTTTGGTTGAGTGACACTGACAAGTTGGTTGTGGTGCTTGGAACTGTCCTCCTCTTTCTCCTGCAGGGATGAAGACGATGACTTGAAGTCCAAGTTGATGCAGAAATTGACGAGAGAGTCGGACGACTTCTTGGGTCAGACCATTATCGAGGTCCGGACGCTCAGCGGTGAGATGGACGTCTGGTACAACCTCGGTAAGTTGGGAACAGAATTCTGTACCTCTGGTGCTGGACCGTGCCGGTCAGAGTGTTTTTCTGCAGCAGATTAGATTCCACTGCATGCAAACTATGTGTCCATATCTAATAAACTGAAGATCTGAATTACAGTCTCTTGATATTTCATGAAAGTTGCTTTACACTGGCAGTATTAATATCTATGTTTGTATTTCCTTATTATTTTTATTGTCAGTACAGACTAGTTCTCTGATGCAGACCTCCTGGGGGGGGGGGGGGGGAATAACATAAATCAGTATGAGATTATCATTCAAATACTACTGAGAAAATGTGAGCCATGGTAGGATCGGTACCTATCTGCAAGGACTATATACTTGGCGTTACTGGAAAAGGAGAGATGAATCTTGTTATCAAACAGCGTAGCCTGTAATCAGTTGTCGTACATTGGCTGCTTTGCCCTTCACGTAGTTAATCTCGTAATCTCAGCATGGAAGGATATATGCTTAAGAGGGGACCGTGTGCCAACTTTCCCATCCCCTCGGTGTTGTCTTTTGTATATTGGCTCATTGCTAGTGAGCTCGGAAGCTTTTATGCATTAATATCTCCCTGTTGTCATGGCGATTTTTCAGAGAAGCGGACGGACAAGTCGGCCGTATCGGGAGCCATACGTCTGCACATCTCGGTGGAGATCAAAGGGGAGGAGAAAGCCGTGGCCCCCTACCACGTACAGTATACCTGCCTGCATGAGGTGAGTGGGTGGTAACCACTCTACACCTGTCACATACACCGGTACTTTGCATTCATTTCGACCCTGAGGGCGCTCTTCTGTTGTCTCTTTTCTTTCCTATAAAGCAACTTCTGTACGTTACAGGCCAACAATCCTGTAATTTTTGCCAAAGTTGTTACTTTTTCATCGCTTTTGTAAGCAGATTCTTGATTTGCAGCATACTATTGCCCCAGTGAAGAAATGTGGGATATATGTGAGAACTCCACATATATCTCACACTGAGTATTATAATGAGTTCTGTAAACAGAGGGCACTTACACATCAACTGTTTATGTATATTCTTTTTTTTTTCTGCCTTAAAAGAGGAATGACTTCTTCCTGGTATAATCCGAGTAATCCATTCTAAACTAAATACAACATCCTTGTCTCTATTCTTAAACTTTTGTAAAAGAATGTTAGCATCTCATTAATTCTGTCCAAACTTATTTCTCCCCCACCCCGCAGAATCTCTTCCATTTTCTCAGCATGAAGGAGGGCGGCAACGTGAAGCTGCCGTCGGCGAAGGGGGACGACGCGTGGAAGATCTACTTCGACGAGACCGCCCAAGAGGTGGTGGATGAGTTTGCCATGAGATACGGCATCGAGTCCATCTACCAAGCAATGACGTGAGTGTCACAAAACCAAAGAGAAAGCAAAAACAGAACAAAAAAAATGACATAACAAAAACAAATTAATAACAAAACAAGAGAAAAAAAGTGAAAAAGAAAAAAGGAAAAAAAAATGGCTGCACTATGGGTGAAACTCAACCAGTTATGATTATTGCCATCAGTGATGTTTGCCACCCTCATTGAATAGTACTTGGTTGAGTACAGAAGTTCTCTTCCACTAAGCCTTGGGCGGTTGTGTTGGGAAAAAAAAGGAGTAGACATTCAACGCTAATCAAGCATTTCTTAAGGGTCATTTACAGCGCTCAAAATAGATATTCACCTGCCATCGGCAATTTGTCGCCATGCCACTGGCCAGAATGTCCCTTTCAAAAAACAAATGGTTCACGGCCACAATATTTTGTTACTCACTTGTGTCCCTTTGAGTACATTTGTACCCCGTTAAAAATGTGGCCTTGACCCAAATTTGAATTTGAGACCTGCATTTACCTGTTTTTGATCATGGTGTCTATTTTAAATAAATTTACACCATGAAACACACACCATAGCATTCTATTTTACCCTCATTACTCATGGATGTTATAGGAAATATATTATGTAATTTTCTTGTGCAGATTAAAGTGATAGAGTATGACTGCAATAAGAATATATCATTATATCATCATGTGCATGGCAGAATGTTGTTAATGCACTTCCCTGTGCATAGCAGAATGTTGTTAACCATATGCGCACTCCCACACCCCAACGACAATCTGCCATGCGCACCTCGATATGTGAGAGACCAAAAAGACAGGAGTGATACAAAATTTTTGACGACATGTCCCTCTGACTGATAAGGTCTCTTCTTTGATGTCTTTCATCCTTCACCCCGCAGACATTTTTCCTGTCTTTCATCAAAGTACATGTGCTCTGGCGTACCGGCCGTCATGAGCACGTTACTAGCCAACATCAACGCCTTCTACGCACACACCACGGCATCCTCCGCTGTCTCCGCTAGTGATAGATTTGCTGCATCAAATTTCGGCGTAAGTACCGCCCTACGCTGCAAGTGTGCAGCAACATACTTTTCGTCAGGTCTGATGTGTGGCAGCAGACACTGTGGTGATTAAAGATGGTGACAGACTCTTTGATTTATATCTCTGCATAGGTTGCTTTTGAAAAGTTTTAAAGTTGTAGTATTCCAATTTTTGCAAAGATAAAGCTAAAACAGACTTATCCTACAAATCTGTGCTGACAATACAATCTCCTCTGTTGAGCACCCTGCAGTAGTGCTAAATATGAGCACTCACACAAAATAGCAAAATATTTGAAGATACAAGTTGTGTATTTTCAAGTTTTCTCCTGGTGATTGAGGAGCACAGATTTGCAAACATTTTAGAGGTTTTAAGCAATAAAGTCTACTATGATAGCGACAAGTGACACCTAATTAGGTAGAAATATTGCAATTATATTTGGTTGATGCTTTAGGTACCTTGTACATGTACTATCTAAAACCTTAAAGCAGAAACCCTGTGTCTCTTCTGGTGACGGGCAGACATCTTATGTTTTCAGGTGAAATAAGACCAAATAATTCTAATTTTCATTGCTGAATCAGAACTACGGAATATCTCAAAATATGGCTGGATTAGTACCATTTATCCCACAAGGCATTTAGGTGAATTTCATGGACGTGGTAAAGAATATTCAATCGAGCACAGATTTTGTTGTTGGTGTTGTTGTAAATCTTGTGTAGATACTCTTGATACCATTTTAAGAAATTTTAAGCAAGAAGTTGGAGAATTGCTTTCTTAGGTAGATGTTGAATGAGTAGAACTTGTGCTGCAATCAGAGGATAGGTCATGTAGAGGTCACCCATCCCAACATGACCTATTAATTTTCTGTGAAAAATATGAGTGCACAGTATATGGCCAAGGTGGCAATTTGACTGAAATGTTGTGTATCACTGATTAGAGTATAGCTTACCATTTCTTTGTTTAGATTTATTTCTTTCTTCTATAATGATCAATAGATACAATGTGTTAAATGTATTCAGAAAGACAAGTTCATCTGTGTGTATAATTTCTGCCAACCCACTCCTTCACATTTCTGATATGAATTAACAATTCATTTCACTATTTCCTCTCTCCTGCATTGCAGAAAGAAAAATTTGTTCGTCTTCTAGATCAACTCCACAACTCGGTCCGGATAGATCTCAACTCCTACAGGGTGAGTCAATCAGAAAGCAAAGTGTATTACAGATATATTGAGGTTCTGAAGCAAGGTTCTGAAGCAAGTCCACCCAGATACTGGAATTTCGAGTCGCGCCATGTCCATTAGGGTCCATTTTAGGGCCCCATTTTTCTCTCTCTCTTCTCTCGTTCTTTAAAACAACAACATATATTGAGGTACATGTAAGATTTGTATTTCATCATTTCATCTCAGTGATTAATCTTTCATAAATTTAAGAAAGTCTCATCAATATCTGTCTGTTGTTGAAATGTAAAATTCTTGTTGGAGTTCCAAGCTTGAAAATCAGTCTTTCGGTTTAGGCAGTTCCGAAGTAAACCTACACATAATGCAGTGGTTAACAAATGCATCAGTTCAAATTAGAAAATGGACTTGCTTAGGATGAGTACTGTATATACTGTATATGCCAAATATTTTGCGAGGTTTTTATTTCGCAAATTTCGCGAGTCAGGAGCTATGCTTGAAAATAATGACCCTGATCCCGATATGAATGTGATGCACCTTATACGTTTCTCCATTCAGTACGGTACTCCATGATCGCGAATTTAACCAATCAGGAAATCAACGGGAAATCCTGATTGGCGAAACTTCAGACTTGCAAAATATATGGCTTATACGGTAATGTGTTTATTGAAAACTTTCCCACCTCTTGGCCTACAGAACAACTTCCCAGCAGACACCCGAGACAGACTGGCTGATCTCAAGTCTATGGTAGACCTCTTAACAAGTATTACATTCTTCAGAATGAAGGTAAAGAAATCATCTCTCCTTTAATAATGTAAAAGTGGATATTTTTGCATGAGTAATTTTTCATTTTAAACCATGTGAGATGAATTTCATGTGTTTTTGATATGCAGAATCAAGAAGTTTCTCAGTGGTACATATAACAATTAAAAATATTCGCATGCTTTCATTTTTGTGTTAGTTTCTGGTTGCATGAAATGCACGAAAATTTCCACTTTCAGAATACCACACTATTAGTGTCAATCCCCTGTTTTGACAAGGAAGTGATATTTTTTCTTAATCGTATGACCACAAATATTTCTGAAGTATCATTCTGAGGTGAAAATGTGAAATTTTAAAGTTCCATAACTCTCTTACTTCAAGTCCAAGTTAAATAGAACTGCTACCAGTCTGTTCATTTTGTTTTGCTCTATTCATTAACCTTTTTGTCCTTTGAGTACTTATTGACATAGAAAATCCCATAGCATTGTACACACTGTCCAAAGTCCCTGGCACAAAAGGGTTAAAAATGTGGAAAGGTGTGGAATGAATTGTGATGCTGCAATACAGGTCAATGTGCATCAAGGTTTCTCTTTGACCACTTACACTCCCAACCCATGACAGGTGCAAGAGCAAGCTAGTCCCCCTAGAGCCGCCTCGGTAGTGCTGGGTTGCGTCAAAGCGTGCCTCCAGTCGACCTACGACTACATCCGCGACAACTGCTTTGAGCTGTTCCAGCGCGAGTTCCAGCCGGACCAGCCCATCAAGCAGCCAGACCCGGCCGACGACCCCAACGGGCCCCGCAGCCTGGAGTTCTGGACCAAGATGATCTCCCTCATCGTGTCCGTCATCGAGGAAGACAAGACCACCTACACGTCGGTGCTCAACCAGTGAGTCAAGAGTCACCTTCATCTTGTCTTTAACCCTTACCATGTTTTCAGAGAACACTACATGTAATAGTTCAATTTACTTTCAGCAACAAAAATAGAAATTAAATGAGCACAAGTGCAAAAACATGATTACTACTAAAACCAGGATTAATACACTTGGTTGATATATAATCTGGTACATGTTTGCTTGATTTATTTATTTCTAGTTTTGTACTACTCAAAGATCATGCAGAGCATTAACAAAAGAAAAACTGTAAGAATCATGTCAAATGTGGCTGTCATATTACCTTAATTATATGCCATATATTTTCTACAGAGAGAGAGCCACTAAAGCACATTAAATTGTTCCTGCAAAATCAATTTGCAAGTCCCAGTTCACAAAATGTTATGCCTGCAAAATATATGGCTCATACGGCATGTGCATAAGATCTGTTTTTGAGGCAGCTAGTCAACATAATTGCAGCATGTCAGACAATAGGGGTAAAGGGAAGCTACAGTATTTGTTTTGATTGTTCAAACTGGCATCTCCCAACACACTTTCAATTTGTAACAGATTCCCCAATGAACTGAACGTCGGCCAGTTGTCGTCCACCATGATGTGGAGTGAATTTGCCAAAGATATGAAATCTGCTCTCGGAGGTAAGTATCAGAATATGATCTAAATCCTTGCTTGTTTGTTTGTTTTTACTCTCAGTGGGTTTATATCAGCAGATTATCCTAACTGAGTCATAGTTATGTGGGTACAGTTGATATTTGTTGAAGATTATGGATAATTATCACTGTTTAGTGACAGTTGTGTGGGTAATGATCATCCGAGTGGCAATGAGTGGCATACTGTATGTTGGAGAATGTATGTATTTGAAGTAGTTTGTTTGTTTGTTTGTTTGTTTTTTGTATAGTGTGTTGTCTGTGGATGGACATTTTGAATGGTGTAATATCTGTGCAGACATTCAGAGTCCCTTAAGATATGGTGGTTATGACATCACATGGATTTTTTAATGCAAACAATAGCCTATTAAGAGGTGCTGCTTTGATATTTATTCATCCGGTGGGTATAACATTGCTTTAATTGCTGTATTTTTCTGTTTAGTTTTATGCTATGTTAGAGTGCTCAGAAAAGTTTGTGGTGTTTCTCACAAATTCTACTTCTTAATCCACACACTGCCAGAGGTACAATTTGTATTACCTATGCTGCTTAGATTCTCTTCACTACAGATTAATTTGAATGCACTATGAAAGTGTCATTTCAGATCTGCCTAATCCAGGTATCTACAGCAAACATTGTCTACTACCCAAGTACTGTACCTAACGCATTATCACTGCGCAAAACTTGTGAACTAAGCACCATTTTGCATCTTGACCAAGAATGCAATCTTTAATCTCCCATATTGTTTTCACTCCACCATAGAGCATGACCAGCAGAGGAGATGTACCAGTGCTGAGTACATGAACCTCCACTTTAAGGTCAAGTGGATGTATAACAAGTACGTGGAAGGAGTGAATGAGTACACGGACAAGACTCCAGAGTATGCCAGGTGAGGCCTTTCTGCCAAAGCTGAAGTGTAGAACCATACTTAACATTGTGTTAAACCACACCTCTCTTGCTTCCAGGAACGTATACCCACAAACAGCGGGTTGTGGTTTAACCTCTTGAAGATGAGTCCCGAGTATACTCGGGTAGGTGTCTGTGGGAAATGCGTGTTGAAGCAAAATTAGCCCATCGCTAACGGTTTAATAATACATAGCAACAGCAAAATCTGTGCTCCTAAAAATAGTCTGCATGTACAGCAGATCCTGCTGATAGATTTTTTTATCCTGTCTTTGTCTCTACAGACAGCCATCCAATAAGTTTTTTTTTTTTTTTTTTTTTTTTGGGGGGGGGGGGGGTTTCAGCAAAAGTGCAAAAGACTGTATTCTTGAATCTAAAAAGAGGTATATATTAAATGATACAAAAGTGTATTTCTACATTTGTGAAGTTGTTAGAATGGCAAAATTTACCTGATCAAATATTTGTACAGAATTAAACCAGTTTCTCATTATAAAAACTCTGCATATATACTGTATCAAGCAGGTAAAATTCAAGAAGCCCTTTGACTACTTACACTATCAATCTCATTTCTTATGACAGTACTGTGCAATGTTTGCTACATTTGCTACATATTTGTTCATATTTTCAGTTAATCATATCAAAGTTTTTGCAGCATGTTGTACATTAATGTAAGAAAATACATGTATCAACATTAGATATTGGGGAGACTCAAGGAATGTTATCTTCCCTGGTCTTGAAATCTTCAGCTGGTTTGAGCCCTTCGTGATGCAGTGGCTGCGTGAGAACGAGGAGCTCTCGATGGACTTCCTGCACGGCGCCCTCGAGAGGGACGCCAAGGAGAACTTCCAGAAGAGCTCGGAGCATGCCCGTTTTTCGTGCTCCGTGGTGGACGTCTTCACCCAGATCAACCAGAGCTTCGACATCATCCGAAGACTGGAGTGTCCCGATCCCGAGATTGTCAACAGATACATGAGGAAGTTCGCCAACGTATGAACTCTTTCTCTACCACACTTGCATTCTATTAGACTAGACTGTAAAAAAAAAAAAAAAAAAAAAAAAAAAAAATATATATATATATATATATATATATATATATATATATATATCTTACATCTAGGGACTTATTTTTTGGATGTCTTACATATATAGCAACTTATCATTCTTGAGAAACACTCTTAAGATTATATTGAACCATTGACAAAATAATAAGGATAAGGTTTGACACAGATTTTCAATCTCTAGTGCCAACATCACACAATCAATCTGTATTTTGTATCTGTTAGTTGCCAAAGTAAGTATGTATTTGTTACAAATTATATCAGAAGGAAGAGACATGTGAAAATGTAATGTGATTGTGGTACAGTGCAAGAATATATTCTCAATGATTTTAGCTACTTTTTAGTTCACATTAGAAAATAACCTCCTCTGGAAAAATTCAAGCTGTCTAGTTCTGTTTGTCGGAGAAAATTTATTGTTTACCAAACATTGGAAGCTTTGTCTTGTGGGAGAAATGTTCTTCCTCTTACAGATGAAACCATTTTACAGACTCAAAATCAGAATTAAACTTAGAATTTAAAATAAGTATGATGATTAATATTTTTCTTATCTATCAAAAGTTCCCGCGCCAGTTGTTAAAAAAAAACAAACAAACATTTGTGTTGCCATGCAGTGTTACTGCTATTTGCACATTTGAATTCATGGCGAGACGCTGTCTGTAGCAGAGATTCCTCTATCAATAATTTTTTCACCATTGTCTTGTCTTCCACAGACTGTCAACAGAGTCCTTCTGGCCTATGCCGACATTGTCACGGAGAAGTTTGCTCGCTACTGCAACAAGGATGAAATTGTGAGTTGACACTTAATTCTGCCCTCACCCCATTTCATGGAGATTTATTTACAGGGCAAAGAAAACTGTGGAAAGAAATAGCTAAATTGGATAATACACATGTACTTGGGTCAATACTATTTTCATAACCAATTCAGCACATGAATATTATTGAGAGAAAGATAGAAAGAGAGAGAGAAAGAGAGAAAAAAGAATGGATACATTATACAAACACAGCAAACACTCACACAAACATCATACACATATATCTACCTGTGAATAGACAGTTTTTGATTGGCACTTAACTGATTCACATCCATACTTTCCTACTTCAATGTACAATATCAGAGCATATTTAATGAAACATGTAGGTTATTGTATGAATTCCTGTAGGCTCTTGTAGTAGATTATTTTGCAGAGATATACACTGTATTTTGCCAGTGTTGTGTGAACACGCCTATGCTCGCAATGCACACAAACTCTTGCCACAAAAGGCATGTCACAATTTAGTGTAAATTATAATTCAAATTTTTGTAACTGCTGTATAAAAGCTGTTTATGTCTTCTCTAGATAATGTTTTCATAAGGATGATTATAATTATATTAGGATGGCTTTATTTCATGGAATACCAGGAAATATTGCACTCTCCTTTCAGGCAATATTGCACTCATCTTCTATTCATGCAATATTTCCTGGTATCCCATTCATTGCCATCCAATGTAATATAATCATTGCATCTTGCCCCGTGCAATATTGAACCCATGCAGTATTCCCCAATATTCCATTCATTGCCATCCAATATAACATAATTATTGCATCTTGCCCAATGCATTATTGATCTTAACTCGTGCAATATTCCATGGTATTCCATTCATTGCCAGTCAATATAAAATTTGTTGCATCTTGCCATGCCCTCTACAGTCCCTCCAGGCCTGCATCCTGATGAACAACATCCAGCAGCTGAGGGTGTACCTGGAGAAGGTCTTTGAGTCCATGGGAGGGGAGAAGCTGGACTCGGAGGCTGCCGACACCTTGAAGAAGCTGCAGGGAAGCCTGAACGAGGTCTTGGACCAGCTCAGCAAGGTCTTTGCAAAGAGGTGAGCTTATATAGCGGCCAGCAACTATTCCACAGCCTGGCACTCCAGCTGTCTCTCGATCACTCAGATCTCACGAAAGGTTCAAAGTGTAGAAAAACAAAGCTGCTGATCAAAACTGCCTATGTAATAATAGTCAGCCAGTGGGGTAAAATGGAGACAAAAGCGGCCTGAGCTTTCATTTCATTTCATTTCAATTTATTTGCCTACTTCTCAATAAAATATTACATTAGATATAACAGACTTGAATGATGCATGATATCTAGCTTGGATGCACAATAACATACATATATTTTTATTATAGAATATTATGGTCAATCTATGAAAATTCAAATCTTAAAAATGCCAGAAAAATATGATTAAGCCTACTTAAAAGCAAGCTTATTAAGTGTACATCCCAATCTTTTAATTGTGTTGCCTGTGACAAAAACTCTCAAAGGTAACAAGATTAGATGAAGCCAGGTACAAAATAGAGAAGAAAGGTAAGATAGTTTTTACAGACTTGCATGTTTTCATTGACCGTCAGCATCTGGAGAGGAATGATGGTTTCTAATACCTCTAACAGCACAGTTCTGTCTTTGGATGAATCAAAGAAAGAATACATTACGGTGCTTTTTTAATGCAGTCAATGGAACCGATGCAAACCGCAACACTTCTTTCACAACATACAACTGTTTTTCTGCACAAACACAGCCACTTATCATACCATTGAAGTGCAAATTATGTGTATTCTTTCAAGCAATTCAGGTATATGTTCCACATTGGACAGATGTCACATATCTAATGCTCTCTTTAGATATATTTCATCATAAACAAACAATTAGATTTTAACCAAAAGGTCTTTCAGTGAAGGGAACAATGATTCTTTGATTGGTAACTGTATACCGGTATGTGATCTTACAAAGTATATTCCTTCTTTATGATACCTGTATGTCTGATTTTTTTTTTCTGTGAAAATATGCATAAAATGTTGATAAAGTTGATATAATATATTGTAATGCTATATGTCCCTTTGTGACTGATGTCGTGTGCCACAGCTTCGTGCCACGCCTCCACGAGGCTATTGAGCAGCTGAGTGGCCACCTTGGTGAGGTCCGAGGCCAGGGCCAGCCCAACCAGAGGAGTAACAACGAGTCCGACGCCGTCACCGTGCTCCGCCCACTCATGGAGATCCTGGACGGGAAGTGAGTTCCTCCAAGATAATTGATTTGATTTGATTCGATAAGATTTGACTTCTGCATTCCTGTATCATACAAATCTACAACACAAAGTCAACTGATCAAAGTTATTGAGTAATAATTAAACAGGGGTATGTACATGGAAACAGGTAAATGATTGACTTGAATAGAGCACTGTTTTTTCTAGGTAATAAAAGATAAAGGATAATACAAAATAATGAGAATTTATTGTATGCATCATATATTTGTATGGTTTTTAAGTTTGCAAATTTTGTAAGTCGTGTGCTGTTTGCAAATACAACAACATTTCAAAATTTTGACTCTCTGATCCTAAATGTACACAAACTGGTATGCAGCCACAAAATGCAGTACCGGTACATGAACAAGGTGTGTGATAATACAGTTTAGTAGGCCAAAGTCTTGGCGTGCCTACTGTGTGAATGGATGCATGCACTTCGCAAACAATTAAACTTTCTGGATATACATAGTAAGGCATCTCGGTCAGTTGAGGACACACCCTTATGTAAAAAGCCCTTATGTGTATGTATATAATTATATACAAGTATATACTTACATTGTATATATGAGAAAATGTAAATTTACTTTTACATTTTATGGTTTGTATAGGTTTGCAACCTTGATATACAGTCATGTACAGTTGTGTTCTCTAAATTAGACCTTTGAGTATACCATTTTCCGTGCTTTAAATGATGTAGCCTGTCGGTGCTGGCCCAGAACTGTGAGAAGACAGTGTGGAAGAGACTACTCAAGGAGATGTGGAAGATTGTCATCAGCACCGTGGAGAAGGTCGTCGTCCTGCCTCCAATGAGTGATGTCTCGGTAAGGATTGATCCTCCTCAGCTGTGGGAAAAGTTGACACTAGCTTGTACACCGCTCATCTCGATCTACACCGGTCTAGCCAAAAACAACCACCAGTTACAACTGGCAAATCATTAACACCTTTACACCCAAAGTGATATGTAGTGACCCACAGTGTCAAATTTACCAACACTTGTAAGAAAAAATGCCCACCAGTAATTACAACTGGCAAATCATTAACACCTTTACACCAAAAATGACATGGAATGACACGTGTTTCTATGACACGTGATGATAATATATCTGAGAGCAACTGGGGTATGGTAATATACTGTCAGATGATTATAATTATTATTCATCATGGCGCATAGCAGATATTACTTTTGAATGAAACTGTGAATAGGAGTTTTGAATACACTGTCTGACTATATGTATATTTTTTGCATTGAAACATTCTACACAGCTTGTCCAAGTGTAGCTCATAACTGGCGACGGAATAATTGGAGAGTTGGGGTATAGTCAGGTGTCATGTCTTATTCATTTGTTTCTCTGTCTTTCTTAATGGGAGGGAAAATGTTAATTTGGATCATTGTGCGCTTGTGTCTTAGTGACTCTATCCAGTGATAATCTGAATTAATGCATTGTCATTTGGCAAATTTGCTGTTCCCTTTTATCTAGATGAGCTCAATTTTAGCCACTCTGAACCCAGCCTTAGCCAAACTGCAGGGGCACGGAGAGACAAAGGTATGTTTCAGCTGTTTGTATCAGTATTTTATTTGCGATGCATCTTTGAATTAATATACAATGCCTCTTTGAAGGAAGAATTGTTTTTGAAAGTGAAGATTACAGTCTTGTTGACAAAACTCAATCACAGCTAAAGCAGTATATCACCATCAGCAGATTGAACTCTTCTTCGGTAAGCTAGCCATATTATGACTAGTATGAATATTTTTTTAAATTTTAATTCAATGCAGGACCCTTATTGACTTACAACTTAGTCATTTTTATCAGCCTGTCATGTAATAGTGCTGTTCTGAATTTTGCAGATATTTTTCACAAACAGACCAAAGCAAAAATCAAAGACATCTTAATTTCCTTTCCTCCTTTTTCCTTATGTTTCCTTATTGTGAATCAACGTCTCTTCATGTATAAAGAAGAGATATCCTTGATATCTCTTGAGCAGAGTAATAAGGAAAAAAAAAAAACCTTGAAAGGAAACCAGAAATATCCATATTCATATTTGCATGCCATCTGGATATGACATCTGCAATGGAACTCTGCCCACAGTGTGCATGCCAGGTCTCAGACATGAACATTACTCAAGTTTCTCTTAATTCTCTCTTGCCTGTACCTTTAGGATGTGAACAAGGAGGAGAACAAGAACTTGTCCCCCAAGCAGTGCGCTGTCCTTGAGGTAGCCCTGGACCACATCAAGGTACCATGTCGCTCTCATGTCTCTTAGACCAGGAAAAAAACAAACAAAAATGTGTCGCCATGACAACCAGTCCTGACATCACTAACCCTTACTTGTAATTGATGTGTCATTTGTTCTGTGTATTGTTGTTATAATGTAATTGTAGATGTTTTTGTTTTACTTGAATTTTTTTTTCTGCTGTTCCTGCATTGATTTGTGTGCTTTTGATAGTTCTGAAGATTTAATTTGCTTTTGTCTGCTTCATCGGTATTTGCTTGTTATGTCAGTCATGTGATTTTGATTTACCCCAAATGCAGTATATGTGTCCCATAAGTAACTTCACAGAAAAGCAGATGTGCACATATTGGTACATCTTAACCCATGTGAGAACTTACATTGTACACCATATGTCACATCAAGATCTATCAGATATCATGACCAGCTAGGAGATTTAGATTTAGCATAAATCAGTAATGATGTAAAAATATTTTCATGGAATTCAAATTATAGATGATTTCCAAGAATAGCTTTGTCATTATCAGTGTTGTTTACGTAGTGTGGCCATAATCTCATTGTGTAGTTTAATGTTTTTACCATGATGTGTAGAGTGTATTATTTTTCATTTAACCCTTTGCTTTACATCATTGTTTGTTTTATTTTCCCTTTTTTAGCAGCTGCTTCTTCTCCCATCATTTTTTTTTTTTGCTTTGTTTATGTTGTTCAAAGATTTGTGCTCAGTTCTCACGGTGGAAACTTTAGTTGGCTCCTAGCATATGCAGTAATTGTGATTTTATTTTTTGTCTGCACACAGCTTCTACTGCTCCTATCAATGTGCATTGAAATGGTAACAGTTGTGAAACTTGTCGTCTTGTCTGCGCTTTCGTAACATTTTGTAAGTGGTAGCGTTTAACAAAAGTAGGAGAGAATAGCTTTCAGTAATAATGAAAAGTTGATTTTGTGGATGTTTCCGTACATCATGTCCAGTACCAGGCAATACTAACTGTGTGTGTGTGTGTATAAGTGGAAAGTGATAGCAAAATAACACACCATTTTAACATCTCGCCTTTCTAGATAGTTCATGAGATAGATTGTACACATACTTTTAACTGCATTACTCTGGGTTGTTGTTGTTTTTTTCTTCTTTTTTTTTTCCTTTTTGGGTTGTTCTCTCAGGGTATTAGTTTCCTTTCAAAGTTAAAAAAAAACAACACCAGACACAGCTTGTCTGCTTACAGTAACTGCTTCTAAAGATTTTTCTCAGACATGCACTGTGATATTAAGATATTTTAAACCGTAGTTATGAAATTACCATACACACAGTGCATGAGTTATTCAGGATAAATGCCAATATTGATTTTTCTTGTTTTCCAAGTGACATCACTGGGAATAGATTTCCTTTAAATATAATTTTGTTTATTATACCAAACAACTAAGCTTTATGCTTTGTTTTCTTTAACAATTTATCTTGCATTAATGGAAAATATCATGCTATAGCAATATGTGTCAGTTTCTTCGAAGTGAAATTATTCTAAATTATGACCCTTAGGGGATTTTTTTGGATAAATCATCCTCTCCTTGGGCAAATAGATTAGAGGACATATTTCATTTGATGTAATGGGCATGATCACCCTCTCTTTTTTTCTCTAAATATCATATGCTCAGTTAGCAGTCCACTTTATATTTATATAACTTTTAGCATAGAAATGCCCATAGATGTTTGTATACATGCATTCTTTGAAACATGCATTCTCTGAAACATGCACTTAACAAAACATTGTAATTATGTATGCAAGAACAGATGCTGACCCAAGCCCAAAAGTAATTATTTGATGCATTATGTTTATCTGAAAGGTAGAAGAGTAATCATATGAATCTTATAAAAGGGAGAATGTATGGACATGTTTTATCAATATCCTAATAGATTTCGATGACAAATGTCACAAAGGTTTGAGTCTCCCTACTCAGAAGGAAACTGAGTTGACTGGATGCTAGGTGAGCCTTAGTAAAAGCTGTGTGCATTCAAAGATACAGAAATTACAATTATGACTTTCCAGCAGATACTTGGGCAGTCTTTTTCCTTCCACTTGAGTTCATCTTTTGGTAGCGTTCTGGAAACAGACTTTACCACAAAAGCGAGGAATTATCCAGCCACCTTCTAAGGTTGCAGAAATGAACACTCAAAACTCTGCCCAGAGTCTAGGTTGTCGAGAGAAAACAAAATCCAAGATAAATGGTGAGCCAACTAACGTTGCTTCCCACCGTCTGCAACAGGGTTGTTTTGCCCACCCACAGCAATACTTCCACGGCTCCGGGAACGGCCTCAAGCGCAACTTTCTGGAGAAGAGCCCCGAGCTGCAGTCACTGCGCTACGCCCTCTCCCTCTACACCCAGACCACGGACATGCTGATCAAAACGTTTGTGCAGACGCAGAATCAGCAAGGTACGCCGGCCGACAGACGTTGATGAAAGATTTGAGCTGCTTGATTATTTTTCCCCAACTTATCAAGATTCAAACACCAGGTTTTTTTTACAAGCTCATCAGTTGAGCGCAAATTTTATCTGCAAGTCCGTCTTCTTTTTCCTCTTATTGTGATTCTCATTGTTATTGTTCTCATTCCATTGTTTTGGAATACAATTTAGATGTGGATAGAAATTCATCGAATCTATGTCGCCATATATGTTTCATAGACACAATATTCAAGTCCCGCAATTGATGTGCAGCTGTCTTAATTAAGACATGCCTGTGTGCATATTTCTTTCTCTAATAACATTTGAGTAGAGTACTAACTCAGTATTAATGACAAACTAAGAATGGACCTTCTCGATTAGTCAGACTTTGGCATTGGCCAATAAATGTTTATGTGTTTGGCAAACCCGTCTGTGAGAACTTGAATCTGAGTGGGCTCAGATAACATAATACCATTGTAGAGTCATGATGTGATGTCGATCTGATCAATTTAGAGACATACAATTTCTTTACTCTTATATATTATGTTATGGAACAGATCAACCCAGTGGAAGTCAGTCCTATGGTGAGCTCTCCATCCAGGTAGACCTGTTCACACACCCAGGAACCGGGGAGCACAAGGTCAATGTTAAAGGTAAACATCAGGTTTAGATTTAAAGCAAAAATGCAGTCATAAGTTCCTTGGAGCATGTCACTGTGTTGTTGCAAATCAATCCGTTGTGATTATGTACGCTTTATCACATGCATGCTTTCCTGAATTGTAACACCATGGCTATTTTTTTTTATATTGTGTATGATAAGCTTGCCACCTTTCTTACAGCTGGTGCATTAGGCTCTTTAAAATACAGTGGGAGTATTCTAAATGATTGGAAATTTTAGAGCCTAATAAAGTGCTACTACTACTGATATCATCTATCTATCTATTTTTGGCTGGACCCTTTTAGGAGGGAATCACCTACAATATCATACTCATTACATGATGGGATGTAGGCCTACCTCACAGTGCAGAAATTCTCTTCACTTTCTAACAGCAAAAGACAACTGAAAGCAAACAAGAAACAAGCAAATGCTCTCCAGATGTTTTTTCTCATCGAGACAAGAATCATAGTTATATCATGCACAATCTTGTTCACCTGCAACACGGCATCACCTCGGTTTCGTTCATTTTTTTTTTCCTCCCCGTTCCTGCAGTGGTGGCGGCCAATGGCCTCAGGTGGCAGACGACCAGCATGTTCCGGCCGTTCGTGGAGGTCTACATGATCGGTCCACACCTGAGCGACAAGCGGCGCAAGCACTCCACCAAATCCAAGGCCAACAACTGGGCACCCAAGTACAACGAGACCTTCCAATTGTGAGTTCATGGTATTTTCACATCATTAGGGTTAATGGGGGGGGGGGGGAGTAGCTGCTTTAAATTCAGCTCACCTACATGTAGTTCAATGCGTTATGGGTAAAAATCCAAGCTTGTTGCAAATGGCAATGTTTACCCTTTATTCTTAAATCTGAAGCTGCCATTTAGATTCATTTATTGCAATTTTGGCTCTTTCGAACCCAGTAGTAAGCAACATTGTTGGTGCAGTCAGTTCTAATTGTTGTCCTCAAAATATGGAGGGAATATCACAATGCTCTGGAATTGGATAACCTTGATTATGTTTAGGATTCTTTGCTTCGGAGGAAGCAGTGGTTATCCACAGTAGATATGAATGTTGATGAGTTCAGTTTTGAGGGGAAAATAATTGTAATCAATCAAAAGAGTAGAGATATATTTTCTATTTGACAGTGACCTCTGAGAGAAAAATGCTGACTCATTATTCAAAATGCCTACCAGAAGAGAGCTGAAACTATTCTTTCTACACTAAAATGTTGGGTTTCTTTTAGGGAAGGAAAATATAACTTTAATGTTAACCGAGGACGGTTTGATTTTGCTACAACACGCATTTCCCATAGACACCTGCCCGAGTATACTCGGGACTCATCCTCAACGTGTTAAGACATCACAAACATCTTATTAACAACAAATTAATTGAAAAATGAAAAAATCAGATGACGTAAAAGGAAAATACTGTAAAACAAATTTTCGTGTGCATTTTAATTTTGCAAATTTTGCGAGCGCCAAGATTCGCGAAATTAAAATGCACGTGAAAGTTTTTGTCTGTGCTATATGCATTAAATGACAGTGGCAATTCGTGAAAATTTCATGCCGCAAAAAAGGCAGTCGGCTCCAATTTGCAAAAATTTCATGCCGTGAATATATGATGTTTTACAGTGCTTAAAATTGACTTGTGTTTTTCTTTTGCAAAATACCAAACATTGGTGGAAATGTTTGTTTGTGAATTTCCCTCACAGTATCCTTGGCAACGAGGATGAGCCAAGTTCGTACGAGCTCCACTTCTGCGTCAAAGACTACTGCTTTGCCCGCGAGGACCACCTCATCGGGATTGGCGTACTTCAGCTCCACACCATCGTGGAATGTGGCAGCTGCGCCTGCGTCAGCACGCTGGGCCGCAAGCTGCACGTCAACGACACGGGTGGGACTATCCTACGCATCCTGTCACAGCGCACCAACGACGAGGTCGCCCGCGAGTTCGTGCGACTCAAGTCAGAGCGGCGGTCAGAGGGCGGAGACCAGGGGCGGAGCTGAGGCTCGAAATTCGCGGGATGGGGAGGGGGCTTTGTTGATCGATGAAATTTTTTCCAAACTGACATAAACGTACCTCATTTCCTTTTTTTTCTATGAGGGGTGGATGTCCCCCTTTAAATCTAAGTGCCTAAGTGTTTGAACTCTTTAACTTCATGTGCACAACCTCTTGACTCATTCCTATTTTGTTATCTTTCATACGCAGGAGAGATTTCTGCACGAGGAGCTGCGAATACTCCAATTGTTAAGTGATTTAGGGCACACACACTGCTATGGGTGTGATCTGTCGAGAAGCCGGTGGCTGTTGCGCAGCATTTGAATTCTTTGTGCTTTCAAAAACCCTACAGTATGAGCGGAACAAAACAGAACAAAATTGGCGGCAGTTTTGTTCCGTCCCTTCCCTGGCTTGTAGGAAGCCTGGCGGAACGCTGTCTTGACTGTCTCAGAGTTTCTAGAGACTCCCAAGTTTGCACAGTTTACGTCTACTCTTGTAGACCCACAAATAAAGTCGGTGAATAATCATCGCATGTGAGGAGACACAATAAGATGTTGAAGTGTTCCTTAGCATTTGCTTAATGAGAGGTGGGGGAAAATGTCTTAACGCCATTGTATAAGACACCAAATGAAGTCATTTTTAAAAACCCAGGATTTAACACCTCTGCTGATTGTGTAAATCTGTTCCGTTGTGATTTAAAAGTGTGCACCAATGTGAATGTGTCATTTTACTTGGTGTTTGATGTCTCTCACTCTCTCTATTCAACATTATTTTTATGTCGGCACAGGTTGGAAAAAAGTGTGTGCTATGTTGCTTCCCTTCTGATCATTTACAACATTTTTTGTGTACATAGAACGAATGGTTGCAATACAACCATGCTACATGTATCCTTGGACCCGTATGCATAGCTATTGATACGTTGTAACAAAGTTGGTACTTTTTGACCATTCGGTTATTTGTCGTACCTTGTTCTTTTTTTCCTGTTTTCATTGGTAGATCACAGAGAGATTTGTGAGCAGAGAAGAAAAAAAGTCGAGTCAAACCAGTTTTCTTTGCTCGTGAAATTGCTAGTAAGCTGTTAAGGTAGTTGCATTCTGCAGTCAGCAAGTTTTGGTATGATGAAGAAGCAGTGTTGTAGAGAGAATGTGAACATTCAGACTTTTTTTGAAATGTGGTGATCATCGTTGCATTCAATGTACAGATTTGTAGACCTTTTTCTCAATGTATTTGAAAAAAAAAAATCCTTTTTGTGTATTGTCAGTTGAAGAAAAGAAGTATCGATTGACTTGCCTTTAGTGCTCTGTTGCTGTATTACTTGGAATAGAGAAAATGATACATATATCAATCTATTTGTAAATTTATATAAATGAATCTATCTATATATATGTACTGTTGCAATATTTATCCGCTTATTTGGAACATCTAGGTGCTATTGTATGAAGACCACACTTTTCACTGTTCACATAATCAGTGGGTGAGTCCGTTATTTTTTCTCTTTTTTTTTCACCAGATGGATATTACACGTTCCATGCTCAAAGGCAAAGTCAACAACTTCAAGGGAATATTCAAACTAGGCACTCCAGCATTTCTTGGTAGATAAAATGCAAGACGGGGTCAGAGGGAAGCATGGGAAGATTAAAAAAAAGAAAAAAGATAAACTATATGATTTTGCTCTCTTTACAGAGCACAAAGGAATGTTTACGATAATTCTAGCCCAACACACATGCATTTCATGTGCAGTGTTCCATGCAATTCCTTCAGATCTACATCGCAGGTATTAACTTGTACAAGACCTATTATATCTTGGTAAAAAGAAAGTGAGGGGGGGGGGGGGAGAGAAAGAGGGAAGTGAAGTAAGTTCCTTGCATGAAAGCGTAGCCTTTGGTGTACTTCCCGCTGACACAGCTATGTATGTGGAGCTATGTTGCCTCATGATTTCCATCCAGTCTGCAGATTTCGGTCCGATAATTTTGCAACCCCACACATTGCAAAACAGCATCACTGTGCGATTACTATATCACATTCTGATATCTTCTCTTTAGATATTTTCTGTTGTTGTTACTTGGCCTTTGACTGAAATTTCATTCAGTTTGAGCAGCACAAGTGCTACACAGCCAAATGATTGGTCAATCAATATCAAAAACATGTTTCACATTCTCTTTGAATTTCTGCATTCCACAGTATGTTCAAGTATTGGAGAAACCTTTCTTCTTTGCTCCAACCTCAAAACTTTGATCTATTGATAATATTTTGGGCATCATAAAGGTATTTAGAAACCTCTGTCAGGTGAATTTCAATTTGCCAATGAGAAATCAAAGCATTTTTTTTTTCTTCAGCGTTTGCAGCCAGTATCCCATTCTTGTTTCCACAGAAAGAAAAAAAGAAAAGTAGACTTCTTATACTTCTGTACCACAGTGTGCAGTGTTTCAAGATGACCCCCATTCTGTACTGTCCCTTCACAAACACAAACACTTCCAGATTAAAACACCCATGCAAACGCTTGCTCACCCCATCTCAGTCACCTGTTGCTTTAGGCACTTCATTTACGCAACAAGTTCTTTCACTTGTCTGAAGTTTCAGAGAGAATTTTTGCGTATTCATGTTTTGATATCACATATTGGAAAGGGATATCTTTCTACAGTTTCCAAACAGCAAGAGAGTGGGCCAGTTCTTTACCACAGGTGGGAAATATTAGGATTGCAACTTATGTTTGGATCAGGCAGCTGGTGTTTGCAGCCTGTCCATATTTATGTTGTGGAGTGATCCTTACCTGGTACGGATAGTTTGTGTCAACGCAGGACTTGCGGCAAATGTGCTTTGTTCTGTACCAAACCTCCAGAATTATTGGGTGTAATAATATTAGCAAGATCTATGCATCCATGTGGACTTAATCCTCTGTGTAATAGCATTTGTAGAAGTGAAAGAGTAAGGATTGCTGAGCGCTAAGCCAAGGACACTGTTGGAATGGTTAACGTAACAAGTTCTGTTTACGCTTCCTCTCAGATAACGAATGGCTTCGTTACTCCAAAGTCTGTGCGGTCTGTTTCTTAACACGTTCCATACGGGAACCTAGTGGCCTGAGAATTAAGTCCAAGGGCATTTCAGAATTCAGTATGAAATGGGTTAAATAAAAAAGTACCTCTTTTATGACATGCAGTCATAGGATGACACTGAAGTCATGACATTTTGGTTTGGTTTATCCATGTTGGTTGCAAATCATCACATTGATGAGGATCAAAGTCATAACATTTGCAACAAACTGTATTATAGCATGGGTTATGAATTCTCCCAATCTGATTGGTCAATTGCCATGCTATCATTTCTCACCAACTGCAGTCATGCCATTTTCCATAACCATACATCCGGTAATTACTGAACACATAATTTTTCCATGCATCCCATAAACTGCAGGTAGCAGGCATGTTGAAGCATAGTTTTAGGAATTTTCAAACGATATATTCTCTTAAAAAAAAAGATGACTCATGATTTGCTTTTTGTGGGGTCAGTAGGGATTGTGTACACCCAGTACCTCTGAATAATCTACACTCTCTTGGCTGCGCCTCGTTGGTTCAAATAATTCAGAGGTACTTTGTGTACACAATTACTACCAACCTACTCAAACTAATGGGTCATTTGTATACCAGTATTATACAAGTGTCTTGTGGACATCCTCACAGACACGGAAAGAAAAAGGATTCCGTTATTCATCAATATCTAAACTCCACGATATCTTGCCCATTTCTATTTGTTCTCCTTTAGTTACTCATCATGGGGGGGGGGGGGGGGAGGGTAGAGATTTTGTACCCATTTTACTAATTTCTAAATTTTTCTAGCAATATCTTCCTCGTGGATGCAAAGTTCGTCATGTAGTCTCTCTGCGAATGAATCATTATATATTGTCGAGCACTTCCCTATTCACAAAACACATGGTGTGTACAGTATTCAAAGTTTATGTCTTTTTGGCGAGGAAATGGATGTTCATGTACTGTCTCTCTACTTTGATGTAATAGATTGGGTTCCAGAGATCCGCGATCCGCGACAGTAGTGAGACATAGCTGCACTTTAAAGAAGTTCATCTCCAGATAATTTGGGTAGATGTTGAGGGTTGTTCAAATTACAGTGATGAACCCCGATTACGTGCTACCTACACATTGGCTAATTTGTCTTACTTTGGGTTGTAGCATCACATTGTTTAACCCTTTGTGCGCCACGTTTGCATGCCCCTCTTGATTTAAAGTGTGCCAACTTTGCATATTTGGCTGAAATCAGTCGCTCAATCGCAATATACTACGGTACATTTAAAGTGTCACAGCCATAGTTGTCCTGAAATTGACATTCCACAGCAAAACTTATAATTTTCTCCACACTTCAGCTGGACTGCGTTCCTAGCATGGACACTTCCATGAAAAGTTACATGGCTTTCAAAAAACAGAATGTGCTCCAAAAGTGCTTGTGCATTGCGGTCCCAGAATAATGTGGCACACATATTAAAGGGGGTTTACACAAAGAGTTAACTTTGCTCTACACGAGCGTAGCAACTTCCTGCGGTCATCATGAGTTGTGATATTTCCTACGTAAAATGCCGGTCTCTCTTTTTTTTTTTTCATTTCCTAGCAATATATGATGTGCACTTTGTCAGTGGAACTAATTTCTTCTCCTTTCCCACGAAAGGCGTCTCCATTGACACACTGTAGGCCTCAACTATCTGAAGTGCACATACACCCATTGCAGCTCCAGTGATCCGTAACGTAACAACTCACTATCGCAAATACTGAATGTCGGTGTTACATCTTTATTGAGATTCAAGTAATATGACAATTGTTGTTGCAATACTCATTACAATTAATCGTTCTGATCAGATCTTCTTTGCCTTCAGTCTTTTTGTAAAAGTGTAATTCAGTCATTTTTACAGTGTATTATATCAGTATCTGTGACACGCATGAAGCATGATATGGGCCAGAAAACGGTCGGTCTGTCATTATAGTGTTGTCAATAATTTTGTCACTTTCGTAATCTTTTGTACTACAGAGCAGTTGAAGAACAATCCGCAACTTTGTCAGTTCAACTATTTTGGATTGTCATTTCTGTCATCCATGTTACAATCTATTCTGAATTTGATCATTGAGATATCAATCAATCAGTGTAAATGGAGAATTTGTTAAAATCTGAAGTATGTTTTTGTTACGTCTGTGTTCATTGATATACATGTACCTAAGCTTGTCACAAGAAGTTATACTTTTCACCATGTTTAATCTCAACTTTGATATTTGGTCGACATTTACATAATGTACAGATCATAATTGAGCGTCACACATTTTCCTTCAAAGCAATATTCTACTATTTGTTGGTGATACATGTCTACTGTCAGAGAGGGAATTTATTTGACAGAAAAAAAGGATAAAAAAGACTTTATCTGACTAATATGTACAACCAGGTGTCGAAAAGTGGTTCATTGTTGTAACATGTATCCCAGATGTTTTGTCATTGTACAGATCCATTGATACTACATAAATATATATAAATATATCAATCATTATCAATTCAAAAAAAAATTATTAAAAAACAACTCCTTTTGATTGGATCTGATGAGTGTGTGCCTCTTCCTTTGAGTATCTGATTTCACTTAGATGAACATTTGTCGGATTGTCAAAATTGAAAGTAAACATGAAAAGAATTTAAAAAAATATGCATCAATGCTTGCAAAGTAGATTAGCATGTGTAATGTAAAATGTGAGATATATAACTCACTGTGGGGTTCCATTTGCATGTACTGTAAAAGTGGATATTTTTATGCAACTAATTTTTTCGCGCTCAGCCGGATTAGAAGAGTTCCGCTGGTTTTTAATTCCGTGGAATCAAAACATCAACTACTGTTAACATATATGGCAAGCAAAAATATTCATGTGCTTTATTTTCGCGCTAGTTTCTGGTTGTGCAAAATGTGCGAAAATTTCCACTTTTACAGTATAACGTGTGTGTATATAAATGAATGTATGTACATTTGTATATATATTTAGATATATATATACATATATATATATATATATATATATATATATATAAATATATATATATATTATATTTATCTATTTATTTATGGTAGTCTTTTGGAGCCTGAACTGTTGAAGGCTACAAGTACTTTATACATTCAAAAGTGAGTATATATGTATAATATATATATATATATATATATCAGGGCTCCACACTTTTATTTTTGGTGGCCCAAAGGCAAACATCCGACCTTTTTTGGTGGCCCGATCAGGCCACCAAATACTTCATTTCTGAAATTTTGGTGGCCCGACGTGCGTTTTTGGTGGCCCTGGGCCACCGGGCCACCGTTAGTGTTGAGCCCTGTATATATATATATATATATATATATATATATATATATATATATATATATATATATATATATATATATATATATATATATATTCATTTATTTATTTATGGTAGTCTTAAGTACTTTGTACATTCAAAAAAAAATACACATACACACACACACAAGATATCTGTACTCTTTATACCTCAAGTAGAACAATCAAAACAAGCATGCTATCTGCTGTAGATGTGTAGACATATTATATCATAGTTGAATCTAATGCTGATCCATGGATGACTCTATTGGCCAGCAGTGAAAAAACCAGTGACATATTTTGTTTGAGCATGCACACTTGAATTGGCGTCACAGGTGTGCAACCTGGAGGCCATTTTGAGCATCTCCAAAATGCAGTTACACTACTCGGAAGATAAATAAATTCGCTGTATAGTGTATTGATAAAACTCACTCACATAGCTATCCTGTTTTTGTTAAAAAACTTCCCCCGAGGCCACACAAGAGGACAAACAGGATACAACTTACACTAAAAATTTGCTTTCAAACTGTTCAATACCCGAGGTGAAAGTGAATTGCCAATTTCAGTTTCCACGTACGAGCAAAGTAAAATAAATTGGTGGGTACATGCGTACAAGTTTCGTAAATATTAGACTTTGATAAGTCACTAGTCACTAAATGTTTTTAAAAGTTTTGCATGCTCTCATGAAATCAAGGTAACGGTCATGACACTGGATGTATACACCATATGTATTAAGCGAGTCTGATTTTTCACAAATCGGGACTTCCCCACGATTTTGCGAGTGATTCGATTTTGAACACGATCGGGGAGAACAGCACTGAATGAAGAAATGTATGTGTGCACATCACATTCATGTTGGGATCAGAGTGAACATTTTCTTGTATCAATTAAGTCCTGAATAATAGCACTTCACTCACAAAATTCGCGAAAATAAAAACCTTGCAAAATATTTGGCGTATACAGTACAACACGCAAATCACATGAAGTTACGATATCACCCGCTCACAGCTCTCCCCCTGGACTTGCACATAACACTCTTCACTAATTCTCATGTTTAAAACTGAAGACAAAAAAAAAGCATAATTCAGTCAACCCCGGTGGAGAAAATCACTTGAGAGAGAGAAATACAACAGGAAACAAAGTTGAGGGCATCAAATGACTTTCAATACATGTATTAACATTCCTCATTTTATTCTTGAAATTTACACAATATCACTGTATTTACAAAACGTATCTCAGTGAATTGCATCGCCTTGAAACATATCCCAGAGTTATGATTTCGAATGCTTTGCCGTGGACAAGATGATCTACGTATGACTGCAGAATGTAGGAATATTTCCCCTCTTGCCAAAACCCAGCAAAACTGTTTTATACTTGTGTTTTTCATTGGACTTGACTTTACTTGACTTATTTTCCGCTGAGTTATGAGTTATATCAGCAATGGACAAGAAAAAGAACCTGTTATCTCCCAGCACGAACAATAACCTTCCAAAGATACCCAAGAACACCAACCCAGGCAACCCAGGCACTGCAATACAGCAGAGTTCTGAAAGATGATGGTGCTACACCAAAGGGGGAGATTGTATCCCAAAAGAGATACAGGGTGTGGCAGGCAAGATGACTAGAGCATTGGAGGCTCTCATCTCAAGAGCCGAGTCTGCCAACCCAACGGTAAAACACAACAGCATCTCGTGGAAAAGCACCAGCTCCTCTGGTAGGATATTACCAGAGTGACAGGTGCTCCAACTGTGGCCAAATGGGGCACTGGAGACAGGATTGCCACCTTCCAAAATTACAGCTGGGCTCACAGTGCACCACTAAGAGACCAACGGAGATTCTACAGTTGTGATGAGGTGGGCTATGGATGGAGACTTTGTCCATATGGACAAAATGAAAAACGACCCCCAGTGAGCAGTTGCCAGAACCAGGGACCAGCAGGACTACAAAGCAATATCGGTCCAGCACTAAAGAGACCACCCAATCAAATAGAGCAAGCGCAACCAATAGAATCTGCTGAAGACGGTAAGCATCGAGGTCTGTTCATCAACTCCAAAATTAATGGGCAGCCAATAACCTTCTTGATCAACACAGGTTCATCTCATTCATGTCAACCACCATTTTTGACACAATTTCTGAAACATACAGTACATCAGCCAGATGATATTCCACTGCAGACCAAAGGCAAATCAATGGCCAAGATTAAGCTCATGGGGTCGCCATTCATGATTAATGTTACTGTTGTTAATCTGAACTCCAAGGAAATCAGAGCGATGTGTTGCAGTATCATCTAAAGGAGCCATGAACAATCTCTTCCATAATTACTTTTAGTCTCAGCAAGTTGGTGTGGCAATGGTGAAAAGACACATAGTTGAGGACCGAGAAATGAGCAGCCATTATTTTGACTTCCAGGAGGTGCACTTCCCATTCATCAAATACTTAGGACTCAATAATCTAGTGTCAACAGTGGCAGAATGGGACGATTCCAGTGACTAGGAGGTGAGCAACTATCACTCTGTCTTTCAGCAGAATGGTATCACTGTTGGAACTCCGCCAACCTATGACAGCCGCTGCAACAACGGGAGAGTGAGTCATCAGATGACTGGCATCCCTCCTCTACTACCAGACATCACCAAACTGAGCAAAGTTTATTATCTCATAAGAGCCAAGGACGAGTTGGGACCATGGATAGTGGTAGGCCTCTTGGTGTAGTCTCCTGGTGTGTGTTCTGCAAAAATAATGGGGAGAGTGAGCTGGTGTACACCAGACACCAGCCTAAGTCGGAGGATGGTTGAACGACCTGCCCCACACTTCAGGCATACAGATGTCCAATATGTGGCACAAACAGAGATAATGTCCCCACCATTAACTGCCCATTGTCAAAGGAGCAACTGCCTGGATCTCCACCACAAGGGCCTGGAGCCATCAGAAGTGTCACCCTGGCTGAGTTACAGTACAGGACTCCACAAACTTATACTGGTCAACGGAAGAGGTCTTCAAGCTCGAGTATCACTAATTCGCTATGACACTGACAGCAGCATCACCAGAGCTCGGCAGGCAACACGAGGAGGAGGGAGAAGTCGTTGAGAATGTGAAATGTGTCAAATACCAGTTTCGCACATACTGGTCATTCACATGCATACCATCCTGTAATTTTGTAATAGCAAAATCTATCATTTAATTAAGTTCATTAAACGTTTGTTGTTTGTGCAGAACAATGGTTACCAAGGACAAATCATGGAAGTGTGCTGACGTTGATTTTATAGTAGGGCCTCGACAAAAAGGCATGAGTACCATCCCCAGACACCGAAATACAGATGTGATTGGTGATCATTCCAGACCCTGCACGAACAAGAGCTGGAACGACATCATGGGACACATGCCTCTGACAGGGCTCTGGTACAGGTGCACCTCACGTCACCAGTTTAAGTGCCCGTAAAGACTGGGAAGGCAACCTCGATGGATAGCAGTAAGCAGAAACTGGTCTCCGCAACGCCCCCCTGTTTCAACCCCTCCCTGGCACCACCCAGAGAAGGGCAGCACCCCATTGAGAGACCAGTAGATTGACTATGATGATGGGTTCATCGATCTGACATGCAGGAGGAGGCGAGAGGTGTGTGAGGATGCAGCACCGCCAGTTGAGATCCCGGGGACCAGCAATATCAAGATTCAGGTTTCACCACCTGACGTAAAAGGAGATATCATTCAGGAGAGACCTAGGTTGACTACATCAAGGAAAAGGGGCCAATCTCATCAACAAAGTCAGTACTACCGAGACACTGGTCTTGTGCCCTAGACGGACGTGGACTTAGAGGATGGAGTGGTACCTAACTACAAAAAGTGAATTCCTGAAAGTTGTAAAAGATACCATCAAAGAGAAATGAACAGACTGGGACTCGGTAAGTGTGGGCGTACACGGACAATAATTATAAACATGCCCAACTGACTAAGGACACATATTTGTGGTACATTTGGACATTCATCCAGAATATGGTTAAGCATACTGAGTTGACCAATTGTTGAAAAGAATTGTGTCAAGGGAACATGAGTTTACGTATGTCTGTAGGAACGACATGTGCTAAGTAAGGTACATCCACTGGATTATTTTGGACTGGAAGGTTGAAGCTGCAGGAGGAATAGTTGGTTCTAATAGTGTCAGGGAAAATGAATCATCATCATATTTGGTTACACATAGTGTCAGAAACGGGATTCATGACACACACAAGACGTCTCTTCACACTTTACGCTACAACATCCTTATACTGTACATGTACTCATGTACTATTTTCTGACAAACTGGCTCAGTTTGCACAGTGCCACCAAATTACTCACAAACATGGAGGACAAAATGTAAATGTCAGAATTCCTGCACAATACTGAGCCTTTACGTGCATTTAAACAATCATTCGATATCATTCTATTATTCGATTAACATTTATCGTCACAGAACTATGGCTACCAAGAAAACATCAAACACCTGTTCAGAGAATGGCAAGTTTATCACTGCAAAGGTGTGCCGACGTTCATTTATGCTACAATATCATTATACTGTTTTCTGACACACTAGCTGAGGCTGCATAGTGCCACCAAATTACCAATCCATATGTAGGATAAAAATGTAAAAGTCAAAATTCCTGCGCAAATACTGACCTTTTACATGTATACATAAACAAGCCACACAAATTCTATGTGTTCCAACTCACACTGACTGTTTTCATATGTGCTTTCATATGCTCTCATCTTTTTTATGATGTTGTCATCTACCACTGGTAGCCTGGTAACAAACATTGATGTTGTTGTTTACCACTGGTAGCCTGGTAACAAACATTGATGTGAGGGGTACATAGGAGTCTGGTTTTGTTTGGGCAAAGGCGGTGGTGTATTGCAAAACTGTCAATATGTGAATGGACATTACAGTTCTAAGATGAGCAGCTGATACTAAATGATAAAGCTGTGACAACATCTAATCCAAATCATCACATTCTGCAATAGTGAGTGGGTCATGTGATCCTGATGTGATACCTTTTGGACTTGTTTGTAGCCTTGGTTTACTTTACCCACTGCTTTCAGAAGCAATGTGCCCTTGACCATCAAAATCAAACGTGTTTATGAAAGTTCTACACTAGTTCACTAATTTCATTGCACATTCTATCACATTAACTTTCAATTGTAATCATCACCTGACATAATTACTATAATTTAGTACAGCACTACTGAGTCACAAGGTGCATATTATACCTACTTCACATTTTACATAAAACTGCAGGTGTGATGTTACAGGCTCAAGCAAGCTCTCAAAAATCATTAGTAAAGATGCACCATGATCTGCATTTTTCCCCTTGAACCATATGGGGAAGTTTGCTTAGATGTTTACAAATCCTCCACAAGTGTATTGTGTGCATTGCACACGGTTCTGTCTAAACAAGCCAAACAAGGGAGACCATTTGTCCACTCTTGCATCCCTTTAAATAAACAGGGAACTCCCGTCATAACAAAGTCCTCAGGACCGGCAGTTTTCTTTCGTTACATCGAAATTGCACTACAATAAAAAAAAAAAAACAAAAAAAAAAAACAATACCAAACAGAGAGCAGGTAGTGCTGTGGCCTGAATGTTTGCTTTGTTGCAGCCGTAATTTGGTTATAACTGTGTTCGTTAGAACAGGAGTGCACTGTAGATGGAACACATCGATATATCAATACTGACGAGCAAATCCTTCATTTGTGTCACTGACAGGGATACAGTAAGACATGAAAAATGGCGTCTATAAAGGCCACACTATTCATAAACGAAAGCTCACACACGTTCAAATCTGTCTCTCAAGGGCCAAGGTGGACGAATGCCATGGGCACCATACTTGAATAATGCTTTTCCTCTTGAATAACATCATCACTTAAATCAGCAAGTAACCATCATTCACTGTCCACTTAATATTGGAAGGAAGTCTGGGTAGGTCTCTCAATCCTCCACTAGAAGTCGATGCATCTTCCTTTCCTCTCCCAGTCCCCGTATCGGGTGGGCTCCGGTCCTCGTGGTCCCCCTTTCTCGCCCGTCACTGGGTTCACATCGTCCGGAAACGGTTGCAGTGGCTCCTTCTCCGCATCCCGGTGCCTCTCTGGCATCTGGGTGTCGTGCTTGCCGGTAGGGGTGAAGGCTTTCTTCAGAGGGGCCTTGCCCGGAGGCTGCTGATCACCGTTGCCCTGGTTACCAGACGTGGAGGCACACCTTGCCGGAGTAGTGAGTAATGCTCGTCTTGTTACAGATGCTGAAACAAAAAGAGAAGTTTATCAGAATATGGTACATACAATATTGTCAATAATGTGAGAAGTTAGAGAATTACCTCTCATTTCTAGTTCAATTTCTGATTCATTACTTCATGTAAACTCATTGCCCATTTATCAGTAATCTGATTCTGCCCTTGCCTTGGTCAGTACAAATACAAAATTTGTATATCATTTAACTTCACCCAATTTTCATATACCGGTATACTACACGCAGCCGCTGTCGCGAAGCGACAGCAGCTGCACGTCTACTCTATAGTAAACGTTGTCATTTTCAGTGGTGGGTGTACGTTTCCTTCATGAATATCTTTATTAATTGTAGAAAACTAAAATATAAGGAATCCCCATAATCTATGATATTCATTCAATAATTGGTATGCGATTTTTTTTTTTAACTACGTCAAAAACTCGCCGAAATCCATGACTAAAATCAGGTCTGTAAGCGTCCGTATTGCTCACTCCTCATCTTCTGCGTGTTATTTGAATGGTAGTCAATCTCGTATACTACAACGTAGCGAGTCTGAAATATTCATGAGCTAGTCGGAAATATTCATGAGCTACAGTCACTCTCGTATAGACAGATTCGGGTTCGTTGAGGGCAGCAGACAATTTGTGGCACTGGGCGCAGCCATAAGCTCATTTTGAGGTGTCTTAGCCGATCCCCCTCCTCTCCCCCACCCCACGGGCAACATTTTTATCACGCACTTGTAACAAAGGTTCGCGCACTAAGCAAGCATTCGCACACTCAGTACGAGACGCCCATTGGCTAAAACAACCATGCATCAGTTTTTCATTCCGTGCGCGTGAGAAGGGTGGGGAGAGGGGGGGGGGGTCGGCTGAGACACCGCAGTAATGGCGCTGCCCATGCCAAAAATACACATAGCGCGTCACAGAATCGGTCTATATACTACAACGTAGCAAGTCGGAAATATTCATGAGCTAGTCGCAAGTATTCATGCGCTAGTCGGAGAGCGGATATGACACATGCAAACGTCAAACCATTGCCGGAGCAGCACGCGCAGATACGAGTGCTTTGCATAACACACAAAACGCACGGGCTTACGTAAAACACTACCACTTCTGGTTGCGCATGCGTGGTACTTCATTGATTTTGTGAAGCTCTCGAAGAAAAAGATGCCACCGCACAATCTAAACTGTAAATTTACTCCGAAAAATTCAACAATAAGGTCTGGATACCAACGAAACACCAAATTCAACTCCACCATCAGCAAAATACGACGTAGGTGAGTGGTAAAAATTATCTTTATAAATGTTAAAATCAAACAAAATAAAAGACATTTTATGTGATTTTGCCGTCAATAGCGACGGTCGTTTACAACATTTAAACACTAGTAATAGCAAGGAGCTACTACAGACATGGAGTCCCAACAGAGTAATTTACGACCGAACTCTTTACGCAACGCGCTTAACTTCAAAGTGCCGCAGCGACGTTATCACCAAAATCTTGCCCCCGGTGACAGCTGCAGCGCGCTTTCAAGATCAAGTTCGATGCCGCAGCTCTGTCCGTTAGTGGAGGAGAGTAAAAATTGTCGAAACAAACACACGTCTCTTTTATGCATGCGCAGTCCATAAGTTAGCCATTTTAGTATGCGCAATCGAAATCATCGAATCCACAACGAAATTTCGAATCTGGTAGTCGTTATTTCGCGAAATTTGGACCTGAGATGGGTGAGTTATGATGAAATATGTATAAAAACATGCCATATTACCTTCACTTTTTAAATTCCTCTACATGAAACATGACTTTTGTGGGAACTTTTAAAGTAATTTCGTTCGAAAGAGGATACTTCAACCTTTCGAATGCAACCGAGCATGAGAGTGCCAACAGGTGCCAACACATATTAAAATGCATTGGAAGTGAGCTGACGGTGGGCGACACTGTCGTCTGCTCACGTCTTCATACAGTCCCATTTGTTCATATTTGTGTTAGTCGTCAATTCATGAAAAAGTTTTGATCTCTGCCCAAACTCAGACTTGATTACGAATACGATCCATATTACCTTCGCTTTTTAAATTCCTCTGCATGAAATATGACTTTTGTGGGAACTTTTAAAGAAATTTCGTTCGAAAGAGGATACTTCAACCTTTCGAATGCAACCGAGCATAAGAGTACCAACAGGTGCCAACACATATTAAAATGCACTGGAAGTGAGCTGACGGTGGGCGACACTGTCGTCTGCTCACGTCTTCATACAGTCCCATTTGTTCATATTTGTGTTAGTCGTCAATTCATGACAAAGTTTTGATCTCTGCCCAGACTCAGACTTGATTACGAATACGATTATCCGTTCATCACGATTAATTAACTTTATTCTTAAGATTTAACTTAAGTCTAAGAATATGAATAAAACTAAATTGTTACTTAGTTTACTATAGATCAAAATTTAGAGTAAGAAGCTTGATAAAATAAATATGTGATACTCAGTCATGTCTTAACTCACGAAATTCGTGAAAATAAAATCGCGAACATTTCAGGTAATACAGTAGAATCTCATTTTGTCATGTTTTCCCAAGCCAAGTCACCAATGAAACTCTTAACTAGATCTAGAGTTAAAACTTAAATCAGTAAATTTAAGCCGTTTCGGCTTTCTCCTTTACCTTTCCATCCCATGCCATGGTCTGTTCCTTTTCCCTAGGAGCTAGTTTTTTTTAGTAATAGTACTGTAGTAGCTCCTTGCTTTCCCTCATATTTTCACAACTACGGACACGAAAACATGCAGGTGGGTACCTGTAGCTGTAGTGCTGTACTGTAGTGTAGAATTGGTGTATAAAGACCGATTTGGGGAGGCCAAAAATACAATGAAAATCGACATTCTGCTTGAATCAATCTCAGAATCATCGGGAACCAATTCCAACTGTTCGATTTAAACAGGTTACACAATTCACTGTCCGCAATATCGTCAAAACCCGCCATATCGAACAAAAAAATAAATGTTTGGACGGTACACAACGAATTGAACAAGCAAAATCAAGCAGTTCGAACGCGATCGATCGCATGCATTATGCAGTGTCTCCCAGAAACCGCACAAATATCAACCAATTCCGCACTTCCCCCTTCAAACACACATTTCCGAATTACGGATTACAAGTGGGTTTTCCCCGATGAAAACGCGATCGCTCCGTAATGTTTATCACAACGCAGTGCGGAAACCACCAAAGCGTGCGATAGAAACGCCAAACCCGGGCGATTATGCCACGGACGTGGACACAGTTGTCGTAAATCACGCTCGGCTCCCCGCTGCGTATACGCGCGTTCCTCGGAGCGGCATCGAAGCTAGATCAAAGAAGGTTGGCTTGATGGGACTCCATGTCTGTAGTAGCTCCTTGGTAATAGTATCTATCATGTCAGACTGCTGTGCTTTGCACAGCGGTCTGGCCAGGCTAATACCGCGTACCGGTATAGCCTAAAAACATAAGGTCTAACGTGTTACTGTTAGAGAGAGTAGACTGTCTATCACTAATACTATCATTATCATGGGATGAAAATAAATGTCTAGATTGTTATTTTATTCATATTTGTTACAATTAGCTTCGCATTACATATTAAGGCTGAATGACACTCTGGGTACCCAGCGTTGCTCAGTCTAAGCCGTTAACTAATTCAGATCCAGATCCAGATTTCACCGGAAATTCCGAAGGCAACCCGCCGAAACTCTGGCGGAGGTAGTCAGTATTGTGTAGTGGGGCGCCGGGCGCTTCGCTTAATAATTCTGCGAGAAAGAAGCTGCGCTACCTACAACAGAGAAGTCCATTGTAAATGACTTACCACAGCAGTGAAGACCCAACCTAGCTCTCAATAGTGAAGATGCCATTCTTTTAGCTATGAATTCTAAATAAACGGAGAAATATGATAAAACACAGCAGCTTGTTACAGCACTTGGTGTTACGAAATCACTGTGTATATAAATACAGCACGTTATATCACGGCAAGTATCATCGTGACGCAACTCAAGATCATGTACCACGTGAGGGCAGCAGATCATTTTTTTTTGTTTTTCCTCTTCATCCACCCCATGCGCCAGTGGTCGGTGGTTGCAAGAGAAGGATAAAAAGGAAGTGGTACAGTGTAGGGCTCACACGGGTAAATAATTCCCCATAGAGACGTGTGTTAAAATTCAAATTTCAAAAAATTCTGTAAAATAGCTGGGAGAAATGAGGTGTTTCATCTTCACTAACCTGAATAAGTGAGATATTACCTTTCATCCATCAGATTGCCAGGGTGGGTTGTTCTGCTCTAATTCTGTCCAGGGGTCCGCAAAGCCAGACTACGAGTTCTTGTCACTCAAAAAATCACCTATTTTCCGTACACGTACCCAATGAAATATAGTCCCCTCAAATTCCATCAGAAAAGCTTTCATCTTCCAACCAAAATGCAGTTTGTAGAAGAATTCATACTCAATATCTACAGCTATTCAGTTTTTTGCCAAACTACATCATTGATTTTTAATTAATTTTTTTCTTCATTTATTTTGGTATCTTTGGTACGAATTTGTGAAGGGGTCTGGGACAGTCCATTTTATTTACAGGTGTGAGCCCTGTACTGACACTCACAGAATAACGAACGCTAGTATTGTTGTTAGTGGTGGTGGTGGTGGGGGGGGGGGTAATAAAAGCTACTGATATACGAAAGCAAAGTTAACATTGTGGCTTGGCATTCATTACTGCATCAATTCAATTTCCAGTCAATTCAATCTAATCCGGATGATCATAATTCGGCATTGAAATATTAATACTCTCTATTACTGCGCGAAACGTCAATCATCTTCGTGATATGAAGATGAAATCTATTAATGATTCGACAAACTGATATTATAACGTAATATGTATCATTAACACATTAATAGTTCATATTGACACAAATGCTTGTTTGCATTGCTTGGCCATCAGTATTCACAATGTCAAACAAAATGCTGTCAGTCTGTTTATAATAATGTTACGTGCATACATACGAATACCATGGTTGAACTCCCCCCCCCCCCCCCCCCCCCGGCCCCACGCACACACTAAAAACGCTAAGTCATCCCTGGAATGTTAAGGATTTTTATATAAAGCTCCACGGGCTCATGCAGTGATGTGAATAGCTGGCTGTGGTATCTATGTGGTAATGCAATATATCCTGAGGTACTTAAAGGAGACCTCCGGATGATTTTCAGATTTTTACATTTGAACAACTATAAGTTAGTTATACTGAGGACAGAGTTTCAGAATTTGTGGTAATTGGGATGAAGAATAGGAATATTTTCAACATTTAGAGCAAATTGCAATGAACAAGGATAATGACATGCAGAGTCACCATAAGAATGCATGAGTTGGGGCTCAAGAAAGCAGAACAAAAGAAGAAGGCATGCATAGATTATACACAGGTGAACTCGCAAGCAAGCGGTATTGTAATGGAATTACCTTCTACATTTCTGAAATATATGTGAACCTCCTATGTCATCATCCTTGTTCAGTGTAATTTGTTTCAGGTTTTTCAAAGTATTGTTTCACTGCTCAAGAACCACAATAAATTCCACAAATCTATACATGGAGTTGTCGATTTATGTACTACATGATGTTAAATTATGAAAATCGTCTGGAATGTCCCTTTAATAGGCCTATATGTCACAAAAATACCATGGGAATATTCAATACCACAGGATTCGATGGTGAGGTACCACAGCCAGCCCCGTGGTATCCCTGTATAGTAATGTAGGCCTATTATTCTGTGGTACAAGATTTCAGTAAAAAAAAATACAAGGATAGATTTCGATGAACCACAGGACTACACTTACAAAATGTTCTATGGTACTCTTGTTTGTTTGTTTGTTGTTTGTTTCATTTTCCATCTGAGAAGATAGCTGGATAGCCCATATTCAGCTGCAGTAGCATGGCCGTTCGAGGGTGGGCAGTGGGGCTCGCCCCCCCCCCCTACTTTTTTTTTTAAACCCGGAAGTACGTAAGTGACACTAAAAAGAAATACTAGTAGGTAGAGATCTTGAAGGTTTTTTTTTTTTTCTTTCTTTTGCTTGTCAGCTGAAGAAACCCGGAAGTGGAAGGGGAGAGAAGATGAGCTGAAGACCTTTTTTTTTTTTTTTTTTTTTTGCTTGTTAGCTCATGAAACCCGGAGGTGGGCCCCTCCCACTTTTGAAAACGCTCCGGCGGCCCCGAGTATAGCTGGTCTTCCATGGGGAGGATGTAAGGCTTACGCCCTGCTTCTTGCGATGAATGAATGAAGCGAGATCTTTATAAATTTACGTGCATGAGTTGTGACTCTCTCACACACGGGATCTCCATTTTATGTCCTATCCGAGGGACAGAGTGTTTTTGCCACATAGTTACAGGAGGGGACGGTTTGATTATACACAATATTGTATAGTACTACCACACAGCAGCATCATATAAAACACAATAGAATTCTAAGTGCGACGTCATGTTGAGGTTCACTTAACGGATTGAATTATCATCGGATCAGCAGAATGTTCTACAAGTTATCTTTATAATTCGGACTTCGAATCGGAAACTATAATATCATGCACATGCAGTTGTAGTTACTAGTTGTTGTCAACGGCGTAAATCCATACTGAGGAGTGGGGGGGATGGTCACCATCACCACGATTACAAGCCCATAACCGGACCGGCGCAGCCTTTTTTTTTGGGGGGGGGGGGGGTGGGGGGAGAAGCTTTGTGCCCCCCCCCCCCCCCACACACACACACACTTAACAGGGATCGGATGCCCCACTCTTTTGCATGAAATATAAAGTGGGAGAAAAGTGGCAGCAACAACATAAAGACTTTTTGTTCTTGTTGCTTTTTTTTTTTTTTTGCTTGTCAGACGACTTTCGGCGGAAAATCAGACCTTAAAAGTATGAAAACATTTTTTTTTTTTTGGAAATATCTGTGAAAGGGAGCGGAACGACCGAACGGGGGAAGGGTGTGTATGGGGGGGGGGGGGGTATCCCTCTCCCACACGAGGAAGATTTTGCATTTTCAGACCTGAAATTCAGCGATCTGGTGCTCACTTGTGGTGAAAATTTTGTTTTCTTTTCTTGAAAAAAAAACAAGAAAATGAAATATTCACAAAATATTATTGAATGACAAAATCGTGGTATTTCAGCTCTTGCTGTCCGACATCACTGTGAAGGCCTACTAAAATCTAATGGGGCCTATCATCGGCGTAGACAGGATTTGATCTTAGGAGGAGCGGTTATGTGAGGGAACGAATCAAGCGAGGGAGGAGGGTATGGTAGGGGGGTTTCCCCCTCCTACGGTGAAATCTCTTTGCGTTGAAAATTTTGACATTTTTCAGTCCAAAAACTGCCGTTTGTAGCTATATTCTTCGCTTTGGAAATTAAGGGGGGCACACCAGGCGCAACTGCTGTCAATCACTGGCAGCAACGTCAGGAGAATGGCATAGCGATTAAATGCGAGCGAGCGGAGCGAGCGAGCATGAAAATTTTAACATTTTACAGTCTAAAAACTGCCGTTTGTAGCTATACTTTTTTCGCTTTGGAAATTAAGGGGGGCCGCATCAGGCGCAACTGCTGGCAATTACTGGCAGCAACATCAGGAGATTGGCATAGCAGTTAAATGCGAGCGAGCGGGGCGAGCGAGCTTGAAAATTTTGACATTTTACAGTCCAAAGACTGCCGTTTGTGGCTGTATTTTTTCGCTTTGGAAATTATGGGGGCACACCGGGCGCAACTGCCGGCAATCGGGCAGCAACATCAGAATGGCATAACGATTAAATGCGAGCGAGCAAAGCGAGTGAGCTTGAAAATTTGATATTTTACAGTCCCACATGTCCTTTGTGGCTGTACTAGTATTTTTTCGCTTTGGAAATTAAGGGGGGGGGCGCACCGGGCGAAAACTGCTGGCAATTACTGGCAGCAACATCAGGAGAATGGCATAATGATTAAATGCGAGCGAGCGAAGCGAATGAGCTTGAAAATTTTGACATTTTCCAGTCCAAAAAACTGTCGTTTGTGGCTGTATTTTTTCGCTTTGGAAATTAAGGGGGCGCACCGGGCAAAAACTGTTGGCAATTACTGGCAGCAACATCAGGAGAATGGCATAATGATTAAATGCGAGCGAGCGAAGCGAGCGAGCTTCAAAATTTTGCCATTTGACAGTCCCAAAACTGCCGTTTGTAGCTATATTTTTCGCTTTGGAAATTAAGGGGGCGCACCAGGCGAAAACTGCTGGCAATTACTGGCAGCAACATCAGGAGAATGGAATAATAATTAAATGCGAGCGAGCGAGCGAAGCGAGCGAGCTTCAAAAATTTGACATTTTACAGTCCCCAAACTGCCGTTTGTAGCTATATTTTTCGCTTTGGAAATTAAGGGGGGCGCACCTGCTCACAATCACTGGCAGCAACATCAGGAGAATGGCATAGCGATTAAATGCGAGCGAGCGAAGCGAGCGAGCTTGAAAATTTTGACATTTTTACAGTCCAAAGACTGCCATTTGTGGCTGTATTTTTTCGCTTTGGAAATTAAGGGGGCACACCGGGCGCAACTGCCGGCAATTACTGGCAGCAACATCAGGATAATGGCATACTGATTAAATGCTAGCGAGCGAAGCGAGTGAGCTTGAAAATTTTGACATTTTCCAGTCCTCAAAATTGTCGTTTGTAGCTATATTTTCGCATTAGAAATTAAGGGGGGCGCACCGGGTGCACCTGCTGTCAATCACTGGCAGCAACATCAGGAGAATGGCATAGCGGTTAAATGCGAGCGAGCGGAGCGAGCGAGCTTTAAAATTTTTACATTTTACACTCCAAAAACTGCCGTTTGTAGCTATATTTTTCGCCTTTGTTTGTCCCACTTTTATTTGAGAACCATCCCCCCCCCCCCATCGACGCCTCTATACATATTAGGTTGCTTTTGTTAAGTGAAAGATCTGCTGCACACTCTTTGATAAATTAGGGAATATACGTCTATGTCAAAAGTGTACAAAGTTTATCCCTTATCCTGTATAGCGGACCTTTTGCATGTTCATGATTGCAATACAACGATCTGGTGCATAGTTCTGGCGATATTTGGACAATTTTCCATTAAGAAAGTTCGAGATTTGTCCTCATCTCGGGAATTGCTTGGGGGATAAATGATTTGTCTGTCTAAACACTTCCTTTGGGGCGGGGCAAATGCCCCTTTGCCCCCCATAGATTCGACGTCCCTGATCTTCCCTTGGTATACCCTGACTGAGTCACTGTCGTTTCTCAGGAATGATTCAGGAAATGGAGGGGATTCAATTATGGCGATAAAGTTGTTGTTATTGTTTGTTTGTATGTGTTCGTACATATTTTGCAGATGGTCCCCAGTTACTCGCGTCATAGCATGTTTATATGTAGACCTATACTATTTGACGTTGTCAACGCCTGAGCCATACCTTAGTGTATGTCGATGTTACTTTCTTCGCGAGCGAGCGAAGCGAGCGAGCGCTTGAGAAAATTATACATTTTCCTACAAGAAAGAATACTGTTCAGCTCTGTTACCTGTCTGAAGGCCGGCGTACAAACGTCATGCAATATGCCAAAATTTATACAATCACATTTCTGCTTCCTCCATTTTTTCCCCTCAAAATTCAGGGGGGGATGATTGTACAGGCCATCCCCCCCTCCTCCATTTCAGGGGGGGATATATCCCCCCCATCCCCCCCGGGATTTACGCCCATGGTTGTTGTGTATTTCTATGACACAGTGCATGGAATCAGTCCCGACTAAGTAGGCCTAACCAAATTAGATGAGGTGGTAAAGTAATCGCGAGTTCGGAAAAAAGACAAGATCGTAGATATCGATTTCTCTCCTTATGAGATGACAAGCTCTCTTCTTCTCGTCTTCTCGCTAAGAAGTCGTGATTACGAAATCTCGCCTATACCATGGCGACCTGCGAAACAATTCGCGATCTCAATCGATCGGAATATAACTTGTCTCAGTGGGGTAGGCCTACATGTATAACTACAGTCTTATGCCAATATCCAACCAAATGCATATGTTAGTCAATGACATTCCCCTCACGCTTTGTAAGACTAAATCATTGTCCAGTTTACGTTTGTATTTAAATACCCACTTGTTATCGATTTGTTTCCTTTTTTTTTTGTATGTTTCTTTTTTTTCAGCAGATGTCAGATTTCCAAGCACTATCATAACAGTTTATCCCGGCCTGACCTGACTGAACACTGAGAGATGATTCTTTGCTTCATCAGCTAGTATTCATGCTACGACTTCGAAACCCCTCTGGAGGAGACCGTCGTGCTTTGGGCCAAAGAAACGCTTGTCAGTCCCAAAGCGAACCTTTCTTCTTTTGTTTAATCATTCTCTTTCTATATAGACCGACAATTCAGTACATAAAGCTAAAGAGTCTCCCGGTCTTATTTAAGCCGGTTGGTCTGTGTAATCCTCTTGAGTTGAATCAACCCTCCCTTTGAAAGACTGTCTCCGCCCCGCCGGTCTCCGCTATCGTTTTGTCGTCTTCATACCAAAGTCCGTCAGTTTTCTCACGAATTAGTTCTGCAATTTGTTCCGGTATATCGGTTTCTTTCTTCCTCCTGATCATAGTTTGTATTGCTTCAAATGCGTCTTTAGATAATCCCACCTGACATCAAACCGAGCGTGAAAAACGGACTGTTTTCGACATGTCATCTTGACTCGTTACTTAGTATTATATACGTGTCCAGTGGGTTCTTGATGGAATCAACTCTAATCATAAAGCCATGATTTTGTCCCAGAAGGAAACCTTTCAATTTAAGTGGCATAGGTCTGCAACCATAATTACAGCAAGGTTTGACTGTTTACGGCAGTGTCGCACGATAAACGGTCTGGTGGAATGGCCAGTTCTCAGTCTGAAATATTAAATGGGTTAGTCAAACACCGGTTAGTGATTGGCTAAACACAGTCACGTGATGGAGGAACATTGGTTATGTTTGCCCATGTACATTTTTGTAATGTTCTCCCATGGGAAAACATTTTCACGTAACAAAATTAATGACAGAAGGACCCGCGGACAGTGAATTTGGCTCAGCGCGAGCAATCGAGTGCATTGCGCTGGTGGTTGACGTTGACGTTTGACGTATTTGACTAATCCATATACAGATGATGACTTTTGTTGTCGGGAACATGTACCAAACGTTCCACCCTCAGGGTTTGAAATGCAATTTCGGGAGGCTATAACCTCCCTCAATAGCATTTCAAACCCTTCGGGTGGAACATTCGGTATGTTCCCTCCCCCGCCAGTCATCATCTATATAATGTAAAACTATAATTTTAGTCTAATATTTCGTATTTTCCTTTGGACCTGAAGTACTAGTTGGCTACTTATCCCCATCATCAAATCATACTTTGAAACTGCATGGGGACTGACTTGATTACCATAAATGCTATTTTCTGATTCCTATCCTTGCTTTTTCTATATTAGGGTCGGTGTTGCGTTTTTGAAAGTTGGGTGGGGCAGTTTATTGTTTGTTGTTGTTTTTTTGAAGGTCACCTCGGGTTTTCATCAGCTGACAAGCAAAAAGAAAAGCAGGAAACAGAACAAAACACAATAAAACAACAAAACAAATAAGACCTTCAGCACAATATTTCCTGGCGCCACTTTCGGGGCAAAAAAAAAAATAAATAAATAAAAATAAATAAAATATGTAGGCCCTACTATGTATAATGCACCAAAAAAAAAAAATCGAAAGACAACCAGTTTTCTATTGGATTGGTAGGCTACTTTTGTCTTTGATTTGATACAGCGTCGATTGCCAAATATGCGCATAGTTACAAATTGTAAAAAAAAAAATCACAAACGCAATAGTCTTAACATGTGTAAGTCAGAAGCAGACCAAATATTAGACAACGCGAGTCACTGCCTAGTAAAAGTCCAAGAATGTTTAATTCCTTGCCCAGTAATATTAAACACTGGAGATCTCATATTTCCATTCATTCCGAACAACAAAAACAACAACAACAACAACAAATTATATGATTCTAGAATGATATACATTGTATATTCAAGTATGATTCACTATTGCCTACACTAGGCCTAATATAGGCGTGTGGTTTTTATGCATAATGGTAGCTGTGGTGATTTAATTCTTAATCTATTTTTTTTTGTGTGTGTGTGATGTGAATATTCGACTTTGAAATCATGTTCTGTTTTTGTTTTTATAACCTTGAGTACTAAACTTAAGTAGAAATTGTGCTTTTGTTAATTTTTTCCCATTGCCAATTGTTTTGTTTATTAGTACATTATACTCAAATTGTTATTCGATGAATATTGTCTGTATTGGTGCCCCCTCCAAAAAAAAAAAAACAACAACAACAACAAAAATAAAAACAAAAACTAAACGAATATGAAAACATATGTTTCTGGTGTGATTCTAAGATAACCAACTATAGTGTATATAATTTTACCAGCTTTTGCTTGCCGTGGTAACAGTAACTGGTTTTAGATCGTAACCATAGAAATCCTGTGGATGAAACCACACATTCTACACTACAACTAGTAACACGTTACAGGGTCCCGTTGCATAAAACTTTTTTAGCAACCTTAAAAAAATTCAGGTCGGGATTTGCCCAACCTGAATTTTTTAAGGTTACTAATCTAAGAATGTAAAATCCGTAGCATAAAAACTCTGGTTGGGAGCTTCCAAGCGGAATTTTGTGATTTCAACCGGAAAAAAATCCGTTTGGAGTTTTATGCAACGGGCCCCCTACCTTGATGAAACATCCCCCCTTGATCATCCATTTCACTGAGCGACCACAAGATGGCGTGATTTATTTTTATCTGCACAAATTGTGAGCTGCGGGAACATTTGAAAACCGGTGAAGTTTTGTCGATGCGAAACCTCTTGGAAGGGCCAACACAACAAAAGAACAAGGTAAATTTTACATGGACACTTGTACATATGTATGAATCGTGCAGATATTACCTGATTTCCATTTTCATAGGACTATGATATTATTTTACAGAAATGACGAGTGCTGAAATGAAAGATCTAACTGCCACTGCTGGTCCCAAGTATTGACTAATTTGTTGGTTCGCAAGTGTGCAAGTTGAAAGGCGTGATTACGATTGCAAGCGTAAGACATTCGTATCTGAAACCTTAGCCCTTTAATCAATTTATTTAATGAAATAAGTGAAGTGGTCTCGGTACATAAATGAATGTGACTATAGTAAGGATAACGTAGTGTCTAAATGTCCTTTTGTTTACTTGCTGGTGTCTGTGAATTACGCTGAAACTGGGGTCTAACGTCTAACGTTAACTCTAATGCCAATGCGAATGGGCCATATAGGGCCAAATAAGGCCAGGGTCTAGACAAGTCTAATACTAATATACTTTTTCCCTCCTCCTCACAGATTACTAGTAATATAGGAAGCATATTTGATGATGGATTCCACCTCTTTAGAAGGTCTGCAAGCTTACTTCGAAGTAAAGCTTACGAGCTTGACAACATGCATGGATTTAGTATCTATTGGTGAGTCTACAGTTGTAGATGTTCTACTTCTACCTAGTATGTAATGTAATTTACATCACCATTACATTTTATGTACCTTGATTTTGTAGTTTACTATGAATTCTCCTGTCAATATGACAAATGAGTTCTGTGATAAGCAAGCAGGTCATGTGCTGAGCTAGTGAATTTTCATGTGAAAATGGAGACACTTTGATGATGCAAACCGCAAACAATCAGCCATAGCCCACGGCAAAGAAACAAATCTACACAAGAGGATTCTGATCTGCTTCCCTGTCTCATTCTGTGCCTGATTGGTTTTGTTGGCAGCCAGCCAGCAACTGTGCTCTGTTTATAAAACTTCAAAAACTTTTTGTGCTTTGCCTTTATGACGTAGACTGGTGGGGCCTCCAAGGAGCTCTTTCTTAACTACTTGTAAGCAGTTGCATCCCCAGAGCAAGACTTCATAACAATGTTGCAGTTCTCAATGTTTTCTTTTGCTAGTATTAACTAGAAATCCATCCTTAAACTTAGGAGCTCCATTAATAGCCCATCGTGTCTTTCTAAATTCTAATTGTTGAACTGATGCTTGATTCAACAGTGGCATAATCACACCATTCACAGTTTGTTACTACTATACTAGTGGTAATTTTTATCTGTGTGCACATAAGAGTCTGCTTCAGTTGGGGTGAGAGTCTCACATCAAATTCAAAGACATGAGACCTGGTAGGTCTGTGATTGCGTATTGACTTTTTTTGTAATCTTTAATGATTCTTGTCAATATCCAATGTATCACACACCACTCTAAGGAAAAGAGCACCAATATACAGTAACAGGTTATGTGATACTTCATTGTACATTTTGGTTCAGTGGTTATTCTAGAAGAAACATAAAGTACAGAGTGTGTGAAACTGGTAGGGTAGATGAATAGATGATGCTGTTTCTGCCTCTGTGTGTGTGTGTAGAGGTACCCTTGGTTGGTACCTATTCCTGCCTGAGAGGACTCTTGTTTCACTTTTTGGAAGTTCAAACTAAAGCCCTTTTCTCTTTCCCATCTCCCTGTGTAACCCAGCATCGGAGCCGTATGGGGTGCAGTCAGAATGTCGGGAACAGCTCCTCCGTATGGAGCAGGATCTATGTGAGGCAGAGTCTGCTGTGGCCCAGCTGAAAGAATGGGTGAAGACAAAGCGGGAACAGCTGGCTGCCGCTCAGGTAGGAATACAAATATACTTTGTTTTTCTGCTCGATGAAAGTCATGCATGGTTCTGACTCACTGATATATGCTGGAGAAGGGGATTATGAGAGATGCCTGGATAGCTTCTGATATCAGATGATTTAACTAAATTCTGTCCTAGAATACATGAAATGGCATTCCTTTGGAATGTCACTGTCAAACATTTATGTCATATACTCAGCAATGTACATGTATATGAAACACTTTGTTGAGACCATGTAACTCAGTGAGTCAATTAATCATGAAAGTCTTCTGTGATTTCCCTTATTCAAATGATCTCTTTGCTCCTGTATTCTAGTTTTTCTAGTTTTTGTTTATCTCCCGGTCTTCAGACATTGGCTTCTAACCTATGAGGTTTCAGGGTTTTCCTCATGGCATTGTGTTTTCATGGTTTGGTGACATTCAAAAGAATGGTTTGCACATGAAAAATAGAAATTATTATTCCCCCTACAGGTCCTCCATGAAAATCTCAAGAGCTTAAACAGCCGACTGCACTACATCGAAGGCCATCTACCTGAAAGACTTCCAGTTCAACAATCTCACCACCAAACTCAGCCAATGTGAGCTTTTGCTTTAAAAAAGAAAAAAAGAAAAAGAAGAAAATACATAAATGCAGAGCAGAATTAGTATCTGCTGCATTACTGACCAGTGTAAAATGAGGCAAATGCCATATCAAACATATGCAGAGGATTTTGTTATAATGCTATAAATAAGATAGTCATGTATTTTATAGATGTGGTTATATTTTAGCATTGGTTCTATCCATTTTGACTACCAGCAATATACAATAATGTTGAGCATATTGATGAGCATCGTTGGAAAAAAAAAAAGTGTGAGATATAAATAAGTGAATTTACTGCTAATACATTGTTTGATTTGGTAGTGATGATTATGCACAGCATGCCTCAATATTCCTGGGATATGCCAATAGGTCATTTGTATGCTTAGATACTGTCTCTAAGCTGAGCCCAAAACAGGTGTCTAGACTACCGGTACATTGTCCAGTTCAAAGAAGAGAAGAAGAGTTTTCAGACTTTTGTGTCCAAATTGTGGCAGTGTCACAAAATCTAATAATGCTTACTGTGAACCATGTGATTTTTTGAAGGTGTAAACAGATGTCATCTTTCAATGCCCATTGTATTCATTTCACATTAAAAAAATTATGTAGTCACTAAGAGAAGGTATATTCATTTTCTCAGTAAACCAAAAATGAATTGGTCTGTCATTCTATATTATTCTTGAACTTTGATAGTATTTGAACATATCCCTGCAACCATTCAGCATTCTTGTTTTCCCAGTGGAAGCAAAGTGAAGTTAATCTAATCCAAACATGTCTGAGAGTGTTGGGGCTGAAGGGTTACTGTAGCTCTTTAACGATGTCCTGACACCATTCACGATGCCATTTCAGTGTGGAGGATAGTCCCCCTCTGCAGTCGAAGCCAGTCACCAGGAACGCTGAGGAGAACACAAGAGAGGGACCGAAATCCAACAAGCCCAGCAAGCCACCCCCGTCCCCTCTCATGGACTACGTCACCGTACCGGAGTTTGAGGCTGTGCCGAAGTAAGTCTCGCTCATCAGCACTAGCACCCTTCAGATGCAAAGGGCTGGGGAAAGAGGTTATTGTAGAGATGTCAAAGACCAGCATTCTTTGGCGTAGCATGAATGTTCAGAGCAGAAGCACTCTCATTTTTGAAGGTTCATGTTGCTTGGTAGAGGATGTAATGTACTTCATTTTATTCATGAGTATTTTGCTGAAGGAAGTGTGGATGTTCTATGAGAGCACAATAGTGTATTAAGTGGAGATATGAAATCATTTCTGTTCGTTTTTTTATCCTGGAAAAAAGGAACAAACTTAACAACTAGGCAACGTATTGCAGTCAATCTCCTGAAAGAATATTGCTTTTCTCTTATTTTAAGCATGTAGAATCATGTGAAGAAATTTCTTGAGCAATGAAGCGAGCACAAAATTGTCAGTTTCACTGAATGTTTGAGAGTGTGTATGCATGAGTCTGTATTTGCTGTGAGAAAATATTCATTATTTTTGTCTTTGCTTGGCCTTTGTGTTTCCAGGTACATGAAGGGACGTATGACATACAACAGTATCAACGAAATTGTAGACGGCTTCAACAGAGCCCTGGAAAGTAAATACCACCTCATGAAGCGCCCTCGCTCTGGTTTAAACGACCGTGACCGCAAACAGTACTACAAGTACAAAGAGCAGGAAAACAAGAACACTGCAGGTATGAGAGTAGTATGGCAACCCTCAGTAAGTGTATTTCTGGGTGGGAATGGAGGAATGGGGATGGATCAACTGTAGGCACTTCTTAGGTTGATTGATTGGCTGTTTTACCTTTCATATCAGTGCACAATCTCTGCAACTTTAAGAAATGTAAATCAAGAATATACTTGGAGAACTGTGTTCTGATATCTGCATGAAAGCTCTTTATGTTTTCTCTTTCTCTCTCTGTCAAATGACATAATACTCTTTGCTTGTGTGGCTGCAAAGTCTGCTGAATGCAATCATACTGGATGCAGATGGCAAACAGTCATTCCACTTTGCCAGATATTCTGAAAATTTGTTGGGTTTTTTTTTATGCACGCAAAGCACTAATGAAGTCAACATAGCACACATCAAACAGAAAGTATGATGTGCTTATCATTGACTTTAGAATCATACTTCTGCACATTTGACTCTTGCATAATAGTAATTTTTTCAGTATGGACGGATTTTTTAAACGTAGATATGGCTATGGGACAGGGTGATTGAAACAAGTTAAAGTCCTCATGTGAAGCTGCTGTTTGAAACATTTTTAGGATTATTAAAAATCATTACATTGACTGTAATATATAGCAGATGTTAATGCATGCCCATATGCTAACGAAGATGTACTTTCAGTTTAATTTTTTTCTTGTACATTTATCATTTTCAGGCAAGTAAAAGATAGCAAAGTTGAATGGGAGGCCTTTTTCCCCTACTGATTGGCACAAAGAATTGCAGAGCTTAACCTAATGGGTAGCACAGATTCATGATCAGTGATAGTTACACAACAAAAAAAGAAGTTGTGTTTTGCTCACATCATGCAGGTGCATACTTCGTCACAGAAGACGACCTTAAGCGACTTGGTAAGCTGAAGGTAGACTCATCGGCGAGGGCGGCGCTGACGATGCTCAGACACTGCGGTAGGATGCGGGAGATTCGTGGGGGCGGCCTGACTCGCTACGCGGTGATCCCCCTGTGAAAGTCAGCCATCTCATCCATGTACTGAGGACCGACAGCGGTGCGTCGATGCTATGGTTTGCGCAGAGAAATGAGGCAAAATTTGGTGCCCATGGGCCGTACTATGATTTGCGCTGGATCATGTGAAATCGGCAGACATTAATTGAAGACGGCATCATCTTTCAGACAATAAATAAGTTAACCAGGATTGTCCGCGTGCTGATAAGGAGCTCTTGATCTGTTTTCACTTTGAGGCCATAGTTCAAAAATTAGGGAGAGATGATGTTGGTTGTCAGCATTCCAGTGAGCAGTCCTATGATTATTGGATATTGCATGTATCAATAGGCTCAGAGCATGGATAGCTTTAGAAAGTGTCCCCAATTTGTTGGCTGGACTGATACATACTTGTGAAATACTGCTGCATATGAGAGTCGCGGGCTTTAATAGAAGTATATTTTGTGACGAACCCCTTCATCACATCCCCAACAAACAAGTTTACAACGCTGCATAGTAATTAACATGTATATGGTCAGTCAGTTTTCTGAACATTGTGTGAACAAAGCACACGTTTTGCATGCTTAAGGAATTATGCGATAATGTCTGTTGGACCTGACATTGCCATGGTATCCACATAAACAAGCTAATAATCTCTCAGAGCAAAGCAATCCCCCAGTTTATTTTAGTTCATTTTATCTTAACTGGAATACATTTGTGGTTATAATATCCAACCCTTTTTTTCAAGTACCTTTCTTAGAAGGAGTCTGGCATTGAATTAGGCATTTTATCCATGGAGTCCTGAGGAATTTTGCTAAAATAATTGCCATCTTTCATCACTAATTTGGCACCCTGTATCTGAGAAATTCTAGATGGCACTCACTGTCTGAATTCATAATATCACCACAAATTTAGAAACAAAAAAAATACTAAAATTACCAATGTGAAAGACGCAGGAACTGTAACTCTTCTGAAATGAGTTGTCAGTTAAAGAATCACTCATAACTGTGGGAACTACGAACCGCTTGCAAATTCTGCAACTAAAATACACAATTTTAGAAGAACCACAACTAATGCAAGAGTACATTTTTACTCTACCTTCTGAAATGATAACTGTAAATACATTGTAGTAAACAAGTAAACAAGCGTTGTCTCGCCCACATATCGCACTTTGTGACGACAGTATTTTCGAATGTAAGTTCATTGACCTTTTGACCTTTGACCTTGTTGGACTTCACCCATGTTCAATTTGATTGGCATCTTTAGATGATGTGCCTGTGGTATGACTTAAGTGGTCATAGCTCAAAGCTGTGAAAAGTTATAGAGAGTACACCACAATACTATGTGTACAGTACTTATCAGGTAAAGTGCAGTGAAAATTTGACCTTTAACCTTGTCAGAATTAACCAATATTCAAACTTGATTGGAATCTTCAGGTAATGTACTGTACCTGTAGTATGAATTTGGTGGTCATAGCTCAAAGCTGTTGAAAGGTATTGAGAGTACACCACAATACCATATGTACAGTGCTTACCAGGTAAAGGTCATAGACCATTTGAACTTTGAACTTGTAGGACTTTACCACATTCGAACTTGACTGGCATCTTTAGATATTATGTACATGTGGTGTTATTTGGTGGTCATAGCTCAAGTCTGTGGAAAGTTATTGGGAATACACCATGATACTATGAGTACAGTGCTTATCAGAGCAAGTTGCTGACCTTTTGACCTTTAACCTTATCAGACTAAACCCATTTTTAAAATTTGACTAACTTTTTTTGGTTGACATTTTTCTGTTTTATACCTGCATTGTGAGTTTGATGGTCTTAGCTCAAAGCTGTACCAAATAAAAAAAAAAACAACAACAACAACAACAACGGAATAGTAACGCCTTTGTCTTGCTTTCACAATGCAGGCAAGACAAAAAGTGATAACGATTAAAACATAGATGTACCTAAACAACAAAATGTTAAAATTCTCCAGGAATTTATAGGTCAAATGTGATTCATGTTGAAGTGTTTCTTCTCATTAGTCTCCATCACCAACGATGCACTTTGCTGATTTGTTTTTGAAGTTCTATCTTTTTTTTTTAAAAAAGAAACCTCTCATGATCTCAAAAGGAGGTAGATCAGTGTCTATAATGAATGACGTCAAGAAGCCATCCACTGCATAACATAAAATCCAGTGTGTTATGTCTATTCTTCCACTTGTTGTTACAAAACAAACAAATTCAAAAAGCAAGAAGAAACCAAAATAATTGTCATCGCTTTTGTTGACAGCGTTATGAGAACATTACTACAACTGTACATTGTAACATGTTTTTGTTTTTGTCTTTTCCAGTCATATGTCATCAGGACTGGAAAAGTACTGTAATGACTGTAATTATGATTTTGATTTCAGGATGTCCTACCGGTGTTGTTATGTACAGTACATGTATTTCGAAACCCAGCAGTATCATACAAAAGAAGAGTTGAATTATATAAACATACTGTCATGTATTTTATAACAATCACATCATGCTCTTATTCATATGTACTGACATGTTGTATACTGTTGAACCGTACCTCACAACTGCAGTATGATATACAACTGTATATAAAATTTTCTTGTGTGTAAAATACTGCACATTCGAATGAATATTTTGAAGCATATTTGTGTTCACAAACATTCTGTAGGCATGAGCAGATTTGTTCTGTTGTTGTGCAGCCACTCCTATAAAAAGTTATGTATATATATATATATATATATATATATATATATATATATATATTTATATATTTATATGTATATTCATATACATATATATACAGTGCACTCCCATTATAACAAACAAGGTTATACCGAGATTTCTGATACAACTAAGTAAAATTCATGGCCCAAAATTATCTTTTAGATATCTTTACACACTTTATTTATTTGGATACTTAGAGTATAACAAAATTTAAAATTTTTATATACAGTGTATAACAAAAGAAAATGGCTGATCCTGAGGACTTCATTATAAGGAAGTGGCCTATAGTATAATGTACATATACAGTGCACTCCCGTTATAAAGAACACGGTTACTGTATAATAACATTTCGGTTAAAACAAAGTAAAAATTCAGGCCGCAACATTATCCACTCTCTGTATTTTTACTGTTTATTTGATCGGTTATGATGAAATTTCGATATAACGAAAGAAAAAACTGCTGGTCCTGAGGACTTCGTTTTACCGGGAGTCCACTGTGTGTGTATATGTATATATATATATATATATATATATATATATATATATATATATATATATATATATATACACACACCGTGGATAAACTCGGCCCCTATATGACCCCATTACAAGGGTCGAGTTTACACACAAAAACGGTATCATATAATTCAAAGTAGACTTGACTACATGCCTAAGTTGCTTCAGTAAGAAGAGTTTAAACAAACACCATAGTGAAACTGAAGTTTCATTCAAATCAAATTAAAACTAGGACGGTTGCAAAAATGTAACATTCAACATGACATGTGCACTCGTTAACACAGGTAACAATCAAAATATGCAAATGAGATGGTCATGATGTCATTTCTTCCAGTTATTCTATCAGTTTGTAAATCCAAATACATCTATGTAGTACATAAAGTTTATGTTGCCATAAAATCGGCTGTAACTACGCATTCAGCATTTTGCGTAACTAATGCATAAACTCACACCATAGCAAGACCGGTCTCATAAAACTACATTACACTTAAATATGTTTGTGCTGTCATCACTGCCATGTGGAAATGTTCCTGGATTGTCGCGGGTATGGCAAGAAATCTGTGAAATCGTCTTGCATGAAGCCTAACATGCTTTTGAAAGCTGGTGCATCTTGTTAAAGCAAGGTGCTAACCAGTAGCTATTGTTATGCTATCTTCAGCTGCCTTTAACGTTGATGACATCACAAAAGGCCTTTTTTTTTTTCTATTCAGGAGTGAAGCTGATTGGGTGTCGAAATATGAAGAGTTGGTAAATGGTGGCATTTGATACCATATTCAAAAGAATTTTTGAATTTGTGATGTGAAAGTGTACATATTCGCTTCAGACATCAAATACATCATGAATGGGCACATGACCAGCTTTAGGTATCAAAATACAGCGTATTCTTGAACTCTCGTATTGGTCAATAATTATCTGACAACGATACAACCGCTCACAATATGATGTAAAGGCTAACACTATTTTTTTTTTAATCATAAAAAAAGAAATAGAAATAGAGTTATTGAAGAACACGTACAGGTCAGTGACAGACATTTGAGATGATGACGTCATTGCTTGCAATTTGCATGTGCATACTAATATCACTGCTATTATTTGACCCAAAAAAATGAAGTGTAGGAATACCTTAACTTTTGTTAGTTTTTGGTCCTTAACGAACCTTCCGCTAGTCTGTTCGCTAATCCTATTTATCAACCCAACATAGGCAATGTGTCGAATACACTAATACAGTGTATGACAATTTTGCAGTGTCTTCTAGACTAAATTGCAAAGTTTGTGAGTGTAGCATGCACGCGAGGTTGCAAGTATTTTCACTCTGGAAGAGCTGCGAACATAATGCAGTCTGTGTATGGCCTCTTTAATGTGCAATGAACTAATCCCTTGCAAAATCACAAAAATGGTATTAACGACTTGCGGTCGAGATAATAATCGGAATCGCCAATACGTGGGTCACAATATAGAATTTACGATATGGTTGGAGTGACTGTTATGCGCGTCAAATTACAGATTGTACATAATTATTGTAAACGGTACATTGCGTCCATGCACGTCGCAACAGCAGGATAATGTTCATGGTTTTCTAATTTTCTTTGGGTGCACCAAGCGTTTTGCAGACTTAATCTGTTGAGAGGTATTATCGACTGCCACAAATATTTTCAGTTATTTACTGAGATTAGTCGCCACTTTCACATTCAGAGCGCGGTATGTGCACCTCTCAGCCCCCAGTTTCCTCTTTTTTTCCTTTTTTTTTTTGGGGGGGGGGGGACTCTTGTTTTAAGTGTCACTTGCTCTGTTGGAGCGTGACTGAAATGCAACCGAGGACGCGTGCACATGTGGAATATAGAGTCTTCTTGGCCCTTGAAACCTTTATATTTACGCGGAGAGATCGAGAGAGAGAGAGAAAAAAAAAACGAAGACAGAGAGAGAGAGGGAGACACTCGGCAAACAGACAGCAGAAGAGAGGGGGAAAAGAGATGAAAGAGATGCATCGAGAGAAAGAAAGAAAAAAAAACAAGTATGTTTGCGTTTGTGATGGAGCTAAGAACAACAAGACCAACACTACTGTTTGCCGACCACCAGCGCGTATACTGAGGCTGACATGACGTAAGTAGATCCTCTTCACCAGCTACCTTTTCAGGTCCCTACTGATACCCTCTGTCCCCCCCCCCCCCCCCCAAGAAAAAAAAAAATGTGTTAAATCTTACCAGGTACAAAATTGCAAGGTATCCAGTACCAAAGAGAACGTACTATGCCCTTAATTGTACATTATACAATGAATTTGTCCTCTAAGAAATATTTGAGATCGACTTTATTTTTTTTTTCTTCCACTGCGTCTTTGCTATCAGCAGAAAATACCAGAAGTGCATATTCTAAAGTAGTAGGAAGATTAGTTAGGTACTACAATGTACATGCATGTACTCGTCTGAGCGACATGACTCGTACATGTAGTGAATTGTGATTCTCTGTTGCTGCGTCCACAATAATCGCCAAAAAAAATGCTATATTCAAGGATTGATGGCAAAGGTATTAACGTCTGTTGAGAATGAGAAGGGCTTTAAGTTGTCCCGAACACATATGGGTTTAGTGACAACTTAACGCCCTTATCATTCTCAACCGACTACCTTCAAATACACTCATATATACACACAAAGTCCACACTCACACACACACACACACACACACACACAACCACACACACACACATATATATATATATATATATATATATATATATATATATATATATATATATATATATATATATATATTCATATTAATATATATGAATGCCGAGTTTATGCAATGTATACGATAAATTTTTCCATCCATCAATCCTTGAATAAGTGTTTTTGCGATTATTGTAGACCAGCAAAACTCCATTGTTGTTCCTATTCTCTCAAAAACAGATAAATATACATCACGTATTCTATAGTGTATATGATATATGTATAATGTACTTGTATATATTATTTATCGAGATGGACATCAATCAAAGCTTTTAAAGTACATAAGGCAGAGTACCTGATCACGTGGGTTTTGTGATCACCAGGGTCTGATCGTTTCATTATATAGACTTGCGCAGGAATGACAACTTAAAGCTGATCAAGAAGCTGGATTTTTTTCCTCACCATGACACTTGCCTTTACAGCAAGATTTGCTATCTATATAAAGTAACTATAGCATGAAACGGGAGAACAGACCTCTGTTTGAAAACAATGTAAATGAAATACCAGCTTTCTTTATTCTTCGAATAGCCAACCAACCGAATATTGTTTAAAACACCCGCAAACATCCCCGTCACCCACACACACACACACATGAACAAATGCGCATACAGTGTATAAAGCTTTATCTGGAGACCGTTACACATGATACACAACAAATTATGATGTGGCTCACTGATGTTTCTTAAAGTAATTTTTATTTTTGCTTTTGAAGAAATTAAATTAAATAAAACAAAGTATATTGCATGCATTGCGCATTATACTAATGTCCACAATGACGTCATCACGTCATGATTCAGACATTCAACTTGGGATAGTATCAGTTATTACTTATACTTTACAACTAACTCCACATCGAAAATGTGCTTGGGTCACGTAAATACCTTGATTACTTGTTAATATGCAAACGTGAGTTTACGCGTGAGAACATACATGCTATACCAGTGACAACTACTACATTACAAAATACAAATGTATGCCGAAATTAATGCTTTTCTTCAGATAAATTCACTTTAGTATCGTTATTACAACCACTTGCATATAACTGTTTCTTTTTCCAAATAGAAACGTAGACGTTGCCCTGAGTAAAGTTATTCTTCATCATAGTAGCGAAACGAAAGACATAATATGAGTTTGAGAGAAGCCTTAGATATCAAGTTATGACTATTACACAAATGTCAGAAAATCGGTTGACACGGTAACCTCGTATGCAGCAAGATAGCCTTCTAGTCACGTGACAGTGATGTCACTTCCGTACCCTTCACTACCAGTACTTTCCAATATCACACAAAGCCGTACGTAACACAATATGGGGGAAAAAATACAATTCATTGCTACACGTTGTTATTGGTATAATGTTCTATGGTAAACAAAGTTTTCGTACTCAAAGTTCTTCGTCACGTGAACTCTTTCAACTGAAAAGATTAACGTCGAAGAACTTCGTTACTTTAAAGGTCTTGCTTCAGTTATACCTATGGGAACAGCGATTTAAAAAAAATCAAAATATCCCATTTGATGCCCATGTGTAGTTCTGTTGTATCACAAAACATCCTAACATATAAAATTTTTGTAATACAGCCTAAAATATAAGGAGATATCAGTATTTTTCTTATTAAACCATAAAAACGGTTTAGTGTGAAAACACTTTTATTATAACTATTGTTCACATTTTGTGTATTTAACAATACTTAACATCGATTATACGGATTCAGATTTTTACAGTGGTTGTTTCTATCCCAAACTCATATTTTAGAACTATCATAAAGCACAAATGCTGGGTTTTTGCTTCATCTGCAAATGGTAAATTATGCCTTTAATAACTTGTTGTTTTCATTGCATCTGATATATGCCTTGGTTTCACAAAATGATATCCACTTCATTGATCCCCCCCCCCCCTTCATGGCTCAGATAATAAATAAGGTGACGAACATGAAAATATAGAATACGCTCACTTTGGCAAAATACGACATATTTTAAGGTCGTTTCGCTCGGACAAGTAGCACCAATGATATAACAGAGTCACTATAGCTATCATGAAATCAATTTCATGATTCACACCATGGCGGCAGCATTGTACAAAAACTGTATGTCTGCCATCGTAACCATTTTATTCATTCACGACCTCGAAATAAATATCTTGGCAAATGTAACAAGTTCAATACTGGCCGACAACGATTTGTTGCTCAACAGATTACTGGTAACAATGACAGTTTGAACACGTTTTCCAATCTATTATATTCCCGACTTTACTGTACAAATGTGAGATGAGAAATACACAAAAATGTATACACACTTACACACACCCACTCGCACATACACTCATACACATTCCAGACACACGTAAAGGTGCCCAGTTTTGCGAGTGCTATACTGCATGTATCTAAATCTTTATATAAAAGTCCCTGAACAATTTGTTACTGTTGCAGCAAGTTAGGATAAATCGCAAGTTTTTAGGTTGACATGAGGAAGAGCCGAGACAGAATATTATACGCATTTACACATTTCTAAACCAACTTTGTTAGCAGCCATACATACATAGAATCTCACATTTCAAAAATATGAATTTGAATAATCAGTTGCCAGGGCTATAATTGCACCTTTTTAAAAACATAATGTGCTTTCACTTTGGCAGGGTGACAGACATTTGATGATATACGAGACAGTTGCTCCAGTCTTACTGTATTTTCTCCAAAGACTTAAGGTTAGAGTTAAGGTTGTGATGGGGTTTAAGGTTTAGTTTGTTGTGAGGATTAGAATTATGGTTAGGATCATGTTTGTAGGTAGAATTTACGTTTGGCTTAGCCTGCAGATATTTCATATAGAAGCAACTGTCGCAGGAGCAAATATCATAGAACCCTTTGACAGAGGTCAGTTGGCGACGATCTTGTACCAAACATGTTGTGTAAAGGATGTATACGGATGTGATATCTATATGTGTGTATCATGGCCGTAAATCCTGGGGGATGAAAGTCCCCACCCCCGCTTTTGGAGAAGGGGGTGGACTGTACAAACACTCCCCCCCCCCCCATGAAATTTCTAATTTCTAGTCTAAATATGCAAAAATCGCCCTCGTATATAGGAGGGGGTCTATCTCCCCTCCTACACCCTCTCCCCGCACATTTCTCTGAATATGAATGTCTCTCACTTAATAAAAACAAAAACAAAACCGAAAACAAAAATCCAATATTTCACCGCAAATGTTCACTGGATCTCTGAATTTGATACAGGTCCGAAAATGAAAAAAAAAAAAAAAAAGAATCTCCCTCGTATCTAAGGGGTACCCTCTCCCACACTCTCGATCCCCCCCCCCACACACACACCTTCCATCATGAAAACGGTTCGCACATGGGGATGAGTGTTTTAATGGACTAAATTCGTGTTCATTCATAAATTCGATAGAAATAAGGATCTACTATATTATACAGAAATAAATATCCAGATTTTAATCTGATGTACTTCATTTGATTTCAGTTTTGTACGCACAAATTGTGTGCGTGTATAACGTATTAATGACTTAATGACTGATGACTATTGCCGATCATCCCCCCCCCCCCCACACACACACACACACTCCTTGGTGCGGGGTGTGTATGTTTATGGTGTCTTTGTGTGTTTATTTCCCGTGTATTTGAGGGTTTGAATGGCTGCAGTGACAGAACATACCGTAAGAGGTTATTTTCTTTTAGTATTATAACCTTTATTATTAGAATAGTCGGTATTTGAACAGCCTATGAGATTTCATTTCGTCGAATCCAATACACAGTACAACAATGATATAAATTATCACTAAAGAAATTATTGAGAAGTAAACGTTTGTTTCGGATTTCATTTGCTTGATGAATGGTAGATGGTCACAAGAAAGGTGAATCGTTAAAACAAACTTATTTCAGTTAGGTCGCGATATGACTGCGTAAAGACGTCGGTGAATGAAACCCTGAACGAACGCCGTATTGACCCTACGTAATCTCGCGCCATTCATACCGAATTCATACTGAGTTGCTCTGCTAAAAAACAAAAACAAAAAACAAAGCATTTTTGAACGACTTCCCATTTCAAATGTTAACCTGATAGCAACGTAACACAAACTTGACACGACAACTAACCTTACGATTGAAACTGGCAATGAAACTTTTGGAATAGACTCAGATTATGAATCAAATGTCGAGAGTCAATCGCATATGGCTTGATAAATGGGTTGATTGTCAATCGCACTGTATATAGGACCAATCAAAGTAACGCATGTTTATGGCCGTCTGATACGTTAGCTGCGGTTAGCATTAACCCAACTTGTCATGTGTAACTTCTGATCTCGGTGAAAAATAACCAAAATAAATGAATACAAGTTTGTAAAAAATAAGTCACGAAAATAGCCTCACCTCCTGAAACCCAATTCAGACAAAATACTGTAGATTGAATCATAGACTTACATAACAACGAACATGTTTGGTAATGACTGCAGTTGCTTTACATGAAAATCCGAAAATCCGAAAAGCCGGAAGGATAAAGCTGAAATCAAATCTTGTCAGAGTACAAATGTACTTTGGAAATACGTATAAACAGAACAAATGTAACGAAATACTTGATATAACACACTCTGTGACCAAAATAAAGCAAATTTCTCTTACGTTGAAAACGTCAATAATGAATACAATAGAATTTGTACATTTTTTTCGTTTGAAGACAATAATTAAATCTAAACTGTGCTTACTCTACAAAAAAATCATATGGCGACCTAAATTTGACTCGGGTGGACAAGCACACAATATGACATGACCAAAATATTCGGGTCATGACGACTTAATTTTGAACCGACATGTGTCAAACATGAGCGTCATGTACTCGAGATCGAGGTTAGAAACGACTGTGTAATACCGGAAAAGTTTCGCCGCCTCCGTTTTGTCCCTGATCTGCGAATGCTCTGCGATGATGAGAATGAAATCATGATATTCTTTCGGAACGACGCCGAGTTTTTTGAGACAGAGGCCCAAAAACACGTCCTCCCAGGGAAATAGGGGCGTGGTCGTTGCCTCTCTGAGCAGGCCCTCCACTAGGTCCGTGGAGAGGATGTAGCCGGGGCCGTTGAGGTAAGGCGGGTATGTTGGAGCTGGGAAGTACTTCTCGGAGATGTAGTATTTGCTGCTGGTGTTGCGATGTACCGGGGCGGCGATAAGGGCTTCTGCCGCGGTGAAGTTTCTAGTGGTCGCATTCTTCAGGAGCCTCAGCAACCGATTCTGGTGGATCATCGAGTCGTCGTCGATCTTCATCGTGAACGTGGCCTGTCGGCATCGGGAAGCCACCCACTTCAGGCCCATCACCGTCTTCAGGGTCAGGTTGGCGTAGCTGTCCACGAAGTCCTCCTGTACGATGTCGCCGTGCGTTGCTGCTTCCATGTCCAGCTGAGCTTGCAGTGACGGCTGTCTGACAGCACCCAGCAAGAACACCACCCGGAAGGTACCCCGGCTCAGAATTGGCCAGTTCCGTCTGTTGCCGTAAGTCTGGCGTATTAGGTTCCGACGTTCGATATTTTTAGGAGCCGTTGTGACCATGAAGATGACGAGAACTTTGAGTCGCCTTCCGTCCCCTTTCGAACACACGTCTGGATTGTGGATGTATTTATAATTGTGAGCGTCTATTGGCTCGTCAACATAATGCTCACTCTTTGGTATTGTTATTTCCTTGTTATATGTCAACATTAAGTCAGCTATCTTCCCTTTCATATCATCTTGTGAATCAATCCCATCATTACCTTTCATTTCCGTTTTGGGGTAATCATTTCTTTCCTTCGACGAATTTGTGCCTTCTATCGTACGATCTGGTTCTCTTCGAGCAAAAGCGCGGTTCTCGTTATCAAATATCATTTTCTCGTACTTCTCGAGTTTGGTCACGTCGAAATCTATGTCGTGCAGCGAGGCCCGTTTGTGCATAAGCCGCACTTTGTCGAAGATATCCATCTTGGATTGGCGCACGCGACCCGCGCGTCTGTTGCGTCGTTGAATCCTCTCGAAGCCCCGGTCGATCCGCTCCTCGTCGGGCATATCCGGAAGGCCCCGGATGAAACCGGACTGGCTTCGGGAGAGTGCGGGCACGCTGCTCATTATCAACAAGGCATAGGTGCAGATTGCTCCCATGGCAAATGGTAAAATGATGCGAGTTAAACTGATACGCGGCATGGCTGCGCAACAACCTTTGCAATGTGTATCTAAATGCAGTCAAGAGGGGGAAACTTCGCGATTTTTACCACCACTCCAATTTTTCCAATTTTTCCCCCGCGGGGAGGGGGGGGGGGTCAAAAATGACAATAAGAAGCTCCTGTAGATAAAGTCTCGTACAAAACACTGCTGCGATGCAAGCTGGGCATTCATCAAACGACTTCCCACGACTGTGCGATTTCTGCTACTTTTTTCAGATTGAAGTAAGTCTTAAAACTCCATGGTTTACACAAAACCTGTTTTCACATGGCAGTGTGCGCTTTACAATCTATTGCAGACGAACCGTGACGCCATTTTTCTTAACTGCGTGGATTAGTTCACCTTCTGGAGTGACCACTGGCCGAACGACTAAGATGTCCAGGAGATGACGTGTGTGGCTTCATCCACTCATCTGTTTTCGCCTCCTCACAATTTGTGGTCTCTCATCGCAGCGGATAAGAAGAGGATGCTGAGGAGATAAGAATATTAGAACCATGATCAGCAAAGTGCAAACGTCGGGATAACGCCCCTTAATATATGCTATTGTAAGGCCATCAAATTATATATATTATATACGCTAAATCCTCCACACTGAAAATCACTTGCTTAAAAAAAAAAAAAAAAAATCATTCTCTAGTCATTGACAAACAAGTCGACTCCGTCTTCACTTGCTATATCTTCTTACACAGCCTAAGTTTACGGTGTTCCATTGCTTTTTACCAGAATGAAATCGAATAGATTGCAAATATCACTTACCGCTCCTTTTTAATTCTCAGGGGTTTTTTATGAATACATTGTTTGCACTTGTGTATCTGCACGTTTTTACGAAGTATCTTATTGTATGAAAAAAAAAATGATTATGTGCTTTTTATAAAGCGAATAAGGAGTGTAATAATAATGATGATAAATGAAATGTAATTGTGCTTGTCAAATCTGATATAAAATCCTACTTCAGATTTACAATGAAAAACATGTGATATTGTAATCCGTATGGGCGATGGTCGATAGAGAAAATCTGCATTTTGCGTATATCTGTGTGCACAATGAAAGGCGCGTGGTATCAAGTTTATTCAAAACACTCGCTTACTGGTAGTCACTGGTAGTGCTTGCATGTATACGGGGTATTTGTCTTGCTGTTTTTACGTGGAAGTATAGGCGTGAGGTAAAATTCACGTAACATAAACACCGACATTTCTTCAAAGGTGGTTACAATACTATTATTAGTTTGACGCATAGACCTAATTTCTTCTCGACAAGATAAAACTATAGTATAAGCGTATTTGAACAAATAGGAGACATGTACAAACTAACTTTAACGTCGCTTATTATCTATTCACAACGCCATGCCATTGCTCATGTATAAATTTCATTCCATCATGTAAAAGCTAAATTTTATATTCTGAACGATACCTGTCTACTTGTCCCTGCTTTGGGAATCGTCAAATAAAATGTTTCTTTGAAAAAAAAAATCATGTTCTAATGTATTATGCACGGGAGCATGTTATTTAACAGGGTAATGGAAGGCAATGAGAAACTAAGTTTCGTTTCGCAACTATTTTCTACTAAATTTAACGCCTTCTCTATTATATCTTATATCTCCATGTCTTATTTTTCGACATATTAATAGCTTACAACCATTCTGATGAGTCCTTATTAGTTAAAGCAAAATCATTTTTATTTGATAGGTACTTCGTCTTATGAAATGTTTTCAAATGCCATGAGCCGATAAGCTTTGTTTTTGTTTTTTCTTTCTTTCATTTCCTTTGCGTTTATTATGAAAGCTAAAAGTGAAGGGTATGCTTATTTTCAGTCTGTATTACATCACGCCTATTCTCCGAGATACTTGGCTATCGCATTTTCTTTTTTGTAAATTCTCCAGTTCAAATGATTTGAAAAGAAAATACGTCACACTGGACGAATGAATAACTGCTGTGCCACACTACATCAATTTCATCAGCTTTTATTACACCTCAGCATGTAGTTTGTATTATAAGCCCCCCCCCCCCCCCCTCCCCCACTCAGGTGATCATCTACCGTGGGCGCATTCCCGACTTTTCGGGAAAGGGGTTTATTTCAGGTGCTCAAGTCAAGGGGAAAACCGTTGAAATTGGGGGCATTTTAGAATTTTTCCCGAAATCATTTTGGATTAGGGGTAATTTTCAAAATTTTTCCGAGGTAAGTATGAAATTGGGTTCAAAATAGGATAAGTTTCAAACCCCAGGACAAAATTCCGAAATAGGGGTAGTGAGGCTTCTTGGTGTTTGCCAGATCTCTAAACTGCTTATACACTGTAAAAAGAGCGGTGTTAGATTGAACACCATTGGTGTTAAATCTAACACCGATCAAGTGTCAATAGAGGACCACACCGACAGATATAGAAAGTACATTTTGATGGTGTTGAAAAGTGTTCATCTGGCCCTTTCTGGTATTAATTTGACACTGTAGCTGGTGATATTTTGACACTGCGCTGGTGTTAATTCAACAATGACACTACTTGGTGTTGATTTGATATTGCTGATGTTAATGCCAATGGTATAACACCAGCCCAGCTTCAATATGAGACCGCACCTACTGGTGTTACTGTGGTGTAAGTAAATGTGTTTACTTTTTTTTTAATCAATACTTTATCGGAAAGTTCCTGTTCACGTTCAAAATCAATAAGAAAAACAGTAACAAATTACCTATCTAAAAACTTTAGTTTTATATTTTGAAGTGACACCCGAAGGTGTCAATTTAACACCACAAATGAGCACCAAAAACTTAACACCAGCTCGGTGTTTCATATTTAACACCCGATTTTTTGCAGTGTAATAACGTGCATGTCTTGCTGCAAAGCATGCCAGGCCGGCTTACTCTTCCCAGGACATTTCGTCAAATGCACTACACAAGTACGTTATGCTTCTTTGCTATAGCTTCCCGTCCAAAAACCTCGATAGAGGGTCACTTTGTTGGCTTCCCTAAGCTTCCAAAAATCCGTGATTGGGGGTCAAAACCATGAACCACTTTCCATCCTTCAAGGGGACATCTCTAAGAATCTGGAACAAGTACATTGCTGTGTATGGTTGACCACCTGACCATAGCAAGGATCATCAAAAATGTTTCGTATGAAGAGAAATCTGCTTCGTATTAAGAGAAATCTGCGAGTGTATAACAAGCATAAAATCCATTGGCACGTGCGCGTTCTAATGTAAGCCCTTTGCCAACTTTTCGTCTTTTCATTAGCATGTCGAGGCAAGGTCGTGGTGTGGTGTTGTTCTGCTCGGTACATTAAATTGAGGTCGTTTCCTCGTCTCACACGAACGTCCTTGCTGGTTGGATGGGTTGGTATATACTCTATGAGCAGACGCATGTTTTGAAAATTTCTCGGATGGAACCTACTGTCCAGATCTATAGGCACACTATGTCTGAAAACGGAAACGATTCACCTATGTTGCAATATTCAATTCTTTTGGCGTACACAATTTCCATACTGCGGATTCGTGTTTATTCAGATTCATTATAATGAGTGGGGGCATCACGCGATAATACTTTGGCTATTAATTGCTCCAAAACTGTGGAATGTGTGCCTGACACAAGATTTGGGTACTGTGTAAGCTGTGATTTTTGGAATTAGACTTTCGCTGCAACGTCCAGTTTAAAACCTTCTAAAGTACGAAAAGTTGGAACATAGTTTAATTGTTCAGGGTTTATTGAACGTCCCTCTCTCCAAATAATACAATTCGCAGGCATCCAGCTAGGCCTGGTGGCAACATCATGATTCATACGTAGAAGGAATCATGAAGGAACGATCCGGACTTACGTCAGATTGCTGAATACGATAGGCCACAGTGGGACGCCATTATTGTCATAAGACACTGGTAAAGAACTTTCTGTTTTGGTTTTTCTCTGTGATTCTGTTTTTCTTTTTTTTGTGTGTGTGTTTTGTGTTGTGTGTGTGTGTGTGTGTGTGTATGTGTGTGCGCGCGTGTGCGTATGTGCTTTGGGGGTTGCATCGGATATCTTTGGATTTGTAGCTGAGGACAGACTTTCGGGGGGGGGGGGACCACCTATATACTGTATGCCAATACACTCCAATGAGGACTAGAAATAAGTCACCCACAGAATACTGACTAGAAATAAGTCACCCACTGAATACTGACTAGAAATAGGTCACCCACAGAATGCTGACTAGAAATAAGTCACCCACAGAATGCTGACTAGAAATAAGTCACCCACAGAATGCTGACTAGAAATAAGTCACCCACAGAATGCGGACCAGAAATAAGTCACCCACAGAATGCGGACCAGAAATAAGTCACCCACAGAATGCGGACCAGAAATAAATCACCCACAGAATGCGGACCAGAAATAAGTCACCCACAGCCTGTAAATGTAACCGTACCAAAACGCACAATCCGATTTATTAAGTTCAATTCAACTGACTGCAATGACCCCTTATTTCCTGCAAACAATACGCATATCAAGTAGAATTAACGTTTAACGAGTGTCATTACTTCCTGCGCCTCCGAATACACATAAATGTATTGAATTCTAATTTGCATTAGTGACTCGTTAGACAACGATTATACCCTCCTATGACTATGCATTTCCTCATTAGATTTGCTAGACCCAATCAAAACGCGAAATAATGCAACTGCACACATGGTGTGCATGATGACACATGGTGTCACTGATCCAACAAGCAGGTGATAACTGGGCATTTCGAAAGAAAACGGCATCATGATGTCGGTGCATATTGGGCTTTTAGGATGGCTTACACCTTCTACGAAAATATATAGTCATCTTACATCAAGGCTGTTTGAGAGATATTGGCTAGGCGCGGTCAGACTGGCAAAAGATCGAGAAGTTTAAGATCGCGAAGTTTGGGCCATTGGTACGCGCGCAAGCAAGAGTGCGCCGTCCGATGGCGAGTGATTGTGACGTAACAATGCACATCTGTACATGACAATGGCCTCGCGCTTCGGAGGCACCGCCCGCAAACAGATCGAGAAGTTTCGCGGGAAGTTTCGCGGGAAGTTTGCGGTCACACTGGCAAAACTTCGAGATCTTAAAGATCGCGATCTTAAACTTCGCGATCTTTGGCCAGTCTGACCGCGCCTTATATGTCCATTATCTCTTTTTAATCGATAAAGAAAATCGTCTCCTCCAAACGCCCGGCCACCCACACACTCGGCAGGGAGTACTATTAGGCATTGTTGAAGGAGGCACACCAGAGCGGAACAAAAGATCTTTTCTAGAATGGCAAATAGAAGGGGAACGTAGCTGTCCCTCTGCTCTTATATTATAATAGCATCCTCCACGTAAACAAGCCGAATTGGTTCATGACCATACATGCCCTACAGGCAGGAGTTCGATGAAGGAAATGACAAATGCCAGGTAAAATTTCCCAACACTTCTTAACAAACTGTGGTTATCCCTAGGGATTCGTATAACATGGAAAAGATATGATCCAAGATATAAGTGAGAAATCGCATCGGGAAAATTGATATTTTAATGATAAAGGAAAAACTAGATCACGGAGGTGGAAGGTCTCTCTTCCACCTCCCTGACTGGATTAAAAGAACCTGCCGGCAATACCAGTGATGTGTGTAGGGGAAAACCGGATAGTTCGTGTTTTCTTCTAAGTTAATTTAATGTATAAAATTGATATTTCACTTTGAAATTGGTTAAACGAGGGATTCTAATGAGAAACCATACTTACTCCCATAAATAGAGTGAGTGAAACAGCCCGATTATGACCCTAAAAATATAGGAACACAATTACTTCATAATTCTATTGTAACTCCAGGTAAGAGTTTTTATTCTCATACCCTCACAACATTAACCAAAATATGATACGTGGCCGGAAATGATATTTCCAGCCATTTATAGGCAATATTTTACTGATTATTCACCAGATCATGGGCCCATTGGACTTTATCAGGAGTGATAGAGGAAGAAACGTGTGGCGATAGGCAGGCCTAGTAATGTTTCGGACGATGACGATACAGTTAAGGAGTAACAAGGGTTCGTCATCGTTGGTGTGTGTGTGTGTGTGTGTGTGTGTGTGTATGTATGTGTGTGTGTGTGCGTGCGTGTGTTTGTGTTAAACCTGTAATAGATGTACCTTTCTTTCATAGAGCACCCATTTCCAATGATAACAACTACGCCAAAGTTGGTGATTTTGTTCATTCCACCACACACACACATTCAGACACACACACTACGCCAAAGTTAGTGATTTTGTTCATTCCACCCACACACACACACAGACACATTCACACGTTGGAAAGATTGAATTTAGCCCAAATTAAGACATTGTTGGGTCATGACAGTAACATTAATGATATAGCTACCTACCGAACCAAAAGGCACTCACCACTTCGTACTGAAGTCCGAAGGATACTTTTAACGAAAAAATGTAACATCTGCACATGTCGTGTCTGCCAAGGGTGTTTGACCGACCGTAGCAATATATATAAGGATGTGAGGTCACGTAGATCTAGTCTAGATAGGAAAATATCCGAGGACCACGACGAAAAATCACGGAGGAGATGAAGAAAAATCAGTGAATCAGTGAATCCATTCCGCCGTACCTACTGGCTCTCACTGCACGCCGCTCGCACTCATGTAGCTTTGTGTTGGCGGAAACACGACCGAACATGCCACCAGTCAGTACTAGAATGATATAGCTGGAGGAGTTGGGCAGCTCACCGACTGAACAACCCAGTGATGTAAAAACAGAAAGAGGGTACTAGTATTGTATGGAAAGCGCGCGCAACAAAAGATTCCGCGAGATCCGGCGTTGGACGCCCAGCAGCCACCCGTGAATTAAACATCTGTGAATAAGTTCCTTATAGCTTCTTTCTACATTTCAGAGAACAATTCCTCTTTTAAGAATTTCTGAGTCTCTGTGAAATCAATGCATACCTAGCGCCTATATGGAAGAAAGCGATTACAGCTGAAGAAAATGAACGAAAATACTAAAATCGTCTATGTGCGTTAAAGGGTCTATGTGATGCAAATGATGTTGCCTTTTATTGATTGATGATAACTTGATCATCACATATAATCAGGCCAAAAAAAAAAATACTTAAGTATGTGCCATATATTCATATTTTTTTCAAATATTCTTCTAATTACTTCGATATGCCTACAAAAAACGTCCAAGCAAAGATTTTGTCAGTGACATCATTGGTCAATCAATGCTGAAGTACCAATATGATTAACAAAAGAGTACGTTTTCCATAGACTGACTATTACTCGCATGTTTTACTGTATTATATTTTGTTGGTTATAATCATAATTATTAGCAATGCAGTCTTGGGAAAGGGACATTCAGATCTTTTTCGTTAATCACATAAGTATACTTAGGCAATAATTGACAGATGATGTCATATACAGGATCTTGGACTAGAGAATTATTTATTTTTGTGGGATTATCCAAGTAATCTGAATACACACATATATAATATATCATATGAAGATTTATGTATAATAAAATACTTGGCACGCAGTTAGGTATTGATTTGGCCACATAAGTGATGATCAGGGTACCATGAATCAACATAAGTCCACACGCATTTACATTTCACAAGTTACTTTAAGCTGAAGATCGGAGAGAATAAGTGCGAGTATGTGTGTGTGTGTGTGTGCGCGCGCGCGCGCGCGCGCGCGCTTCGGAAAAAAAAACCTTCTCCTTCCAACAAAATTTCTACTTCAAACAAAACGGCAAAAAAAAAAAAAAAAAAAAAACGTTCTCCTTCCAACAAAACAAAACACAACACAACACTTTACACATTGCATTTGAATGCGTTTTCCTTTCTCTAAAAAGGACACTTTAAGACGAAGATGGGTACATACGAGTCGCTGAGAAACCCTTGGATTGAAATAAATCACAACAATTCTGCGATGACGCTGGAAAATGATTAAACTAAACTTAGTTCATATTTTTTATGTCTCGAGTTAAAACGAGGAAGTAATATTATTGTAATTTTGGGCTGTGATGAGATTATATGAGGATGATGATGATAACAATATCAACAAAATGAAATGAAATGAAATGAAATTAAATTAAATTAAATTAAATTAAATGAAATTAAATTTATCTACAAAACAAACAAACATCGTCAACAAAGTCACAACAATGAATAGTTGAAAAATAGATTGGCAAAAAAAAAAAAGAACTGGCAGTAGCGTGCAGGCTAGTCGAGGCCAGTCCTTTCATTAATATAGATTATAATATAACGTATTTGCAATATTCACAGAAGAATTTTTATATGTACATATTTACATTTTTACATAGGGGATCATTTATACTATAATTGATAACAGATACTTTCGCAATGATATCCGAAAATGATAATAACAAACTGAATTTTGAATGTGTTGTTAATAAAGTTACAAAACTTTTGGAATTCACATGTATGTCATCATGTATTCATTTATTTTATGCATATTATGTACAAAATAAATTCATAAATAGATAAAGATACATATTCATGTGTATTTGTTTTACCTTGCAGTTATCCGTGTTTTGAAAAGACTAAAAATAGAGAGATCTTGGTCAAAGCAGGAATTTCTTGTGTATATTATGTAGATTAATTACACGAGAAATAATATGAACGGAAAGTAAAACATGCTCGTGCGTCTTGTGGAGTATGTGCGCGAGACAATAAGTGTTAAAGAAATGCGGAATGATTTGGAAAAAAAACAACTTTCACTTGTTATGTATGATAGTCAATATATAGTGTTGTGCGCAGTGCCCTTCTTGCGATGTGGACGTATTGAATGTGCCCGTCACATGGTAATCTGAACCATCACGTTCAGCGTCTATTGCCAGTAATCTATTTGCAACTAGAAATAAACGTCGCTAGGGCGACTGTTATGCCTCCACTATTTCGTACTTTTCTCTCAAGAGGTCTTCAGAATATCTTGGCAATACCAGACAATGGTTTGAAGATTAGCAAATGATAACACTGTACACACCAATTTTCATGAAAATATTTTGAACCATTTTTCGAAACATAGACAAAGGCAGTGAACTTGCAGCATTTTCTCTTAACGTTTGACCACATGGCCCAAATCTTTCCTTACATAATCGTTATCCAGAATATGCAAGTTTAATAAAGTGTACACATTAAATCATTTCTAAGGTACATCTCTGTACGGAGAAAATAGTGTTACTTCACCTTAAGAGGTAACCTAACCTTTGACCATTGAGCTTATTAACCTCATGATCCAATATCTCCCATGAGAATCATTGTCAGGCAGCTCATGTATATGTATGAAGTTTTATGAAGTAATTATCTAAAATAGAGCAATATCTGAAAATGAGGAAAAATTGAAATTATGATTTTATCATTTTCACTTGACCTTTGGTCTTTGACCTCATGGCCTCAAACTTTATCCACAGAATATTTTACTTAGCAATACATTCATACACCAAAGTTTAATGAAAATATCTTCCGGCATCGTAGAGATATAGGGGAAATCATGAAATTGTACTAGTTGATCTTGACTTATATGACCTTTGACCTTCAGTTTCGTGCCAAGTTTCATGTCGATACCTTATAGCTCAAATCGATTATGGGCGGATCGACCGAAGGACGGATGGACGCACAACTCGAAAACATAATGCCTCCTGCGATACTTCTTGGCGGAGACATCAACAAAAAAGCAAAGACATGAGAGAATCGCCACGCTATGCAAACTCATGGAAGTGGGGAGAAGTGTGGAGGCTCTTGGAAGGACAACTATGCCATAAACTGCATTCTTTATCTCTTTCTGTGTCAGGGATTTGGGACAGTGTTTACAACGCCGTGAACCGTTGTTTTCTATGCCAATCGGCAGTCAGAGTACCCGAAGCTAAAACAGAAATCGTGTAAAAGAATCATAATCCCAGTCACCAAACACGCTAAAAGAAAAGTCACAATATCCTGTTCCTTTTGTCACAGGGCGAACCTATTGTTAATATTTCATCAAAATCCTCTCGTAATATTCGAGCGTTACTGCTATAAACAAAAACGCATGCCAATAAACACAATCCCAAGGAGGTGGTAAAATGAAAGGACAGAATCGTGAATAGAAGCCTTTTTTATATTTCCGCTGTGTTGGTATTATTGATCGTTGGTGTCCTATTCGTTAATCACCAAAGGGTGAAAATTGCGTACATTTGAGAAGATTGACCACCGGGAAAGAAACCCAAATATATTATTCAAAGTAAACAGTGTCGTTGCAACTTTGCCTGTAATCATTGTAAGATTCGTCCGTGGGTCAGAGGATACTGTGGAAGACGTGTCAAAGAAAAAGACCCGAGATAGAGTATGTCAAAATACAATCTCGTCCTGTGTTTGGAGTTGTCCCTTTGCATTCATGGGGGAGGTAAATGATTGGGTCTAGTGATTTAGCCTGTTACGTAATGACGAACGACTTTCCTCTATTGTAATGTCTGCGGGAATGAGAATTCACTCATTCCGTAAGTGCTCTCTCTCTCTCTCTGGTGTCATTCCAAGGGGTATTATACCAACCTGGCCTATGACAAAGACTCTACGCACAACTGCGCATTTTTGTGCCCGTGTCGTTTATAGGGCGCTATCTTATCTTATTTTTAGCGACGATCATGCGTAGTATTTCTTCTGGGTGTTCATTCAAGAATCGAAAAAGCCTGATGATACGGAAAATTTTTCCTTTTTTAATTCTTTCTTGCTTCCTTCAAGGCTTTGCAGAAGGTGAACGTTCATATGTAAGGACATAATATCTGCATTTTTGTGACAAATTTTTAGTGCTAGTCGGAGCGGACGGAGGTACGAAGAGAGCAGTATTATCCAGGGCATTCTTTTATAAGTCGGCCTTTTCTAGGAGCAAGGTTACAAGACAGCTACACGGACAACTATGCGCTAGAGTCGCAGCGACTACAACTCTGCCAGAAGTCTACATTTCATGTTATTGGCGTGATCTATCTGGTAAGTGACTAAAACGATTCAATGTGATCTACATGAATGTATATCCCGCGCTCTCATCTTTACGATTAAGTGGCGATGATAAGAGCGGATCCTGATATCTCATCATGTGGAAATGTGCACTGGGAAGAGGTGTTATGGCGAGTAGGCGAGTGAGGAAAACGAACATACACTTCGAAGATGATGATATGATATATCTAGAGAGAGAGAAAGAGACAGTGAATGATATCGATCACCACCAGAGAAATCATGTTGGATATATATATATATATATATACGCATATAAACACATATATATAATACAGTGGATACATATGTATTATGTGTGTGTGTATGTGTGTGTTACACACATTGATCTTTTCTGTGGTACATGTATTTCTATTACATTTATATACAAGTGTATTATGATTGAATTAGAAAGCGTAGGTATAGTTGCTGAATGGATCGTTTTACAGGAATCTTGAATCTTGAAGATAATAATCCCGATAGCAGCTTGTCCATGAAGCCAAACTGGGATGGGCGTGCGTCAGTATAGATGACAATGTTAGAAGTAGAGTAGGTTACAACGAACGAAATAATATGTACATTAAAAAAAAAGGTGAATGTGCAAGTAAAATCCAGGGCTGGGTTTTGAGTAGCCTGGAACACACAGGAGGGTGCATCCCTTGATGATAGGTAGGGCGGCCTCCTGGAAAGCAGCAGTTGATGGTGCTGTGACTGCAAAGAGAGGTACATTTTGTAGGTGGTTCCAGGTTCTGATTGTACAGGAGTAGAAAGAGTATTTGTAAGCGTCGATGGTTGCTGTTGGAACTTCCTAGGTGATCGTGTCTGCTGAAATATTCAACCGGGGTTATATACACTGGAAGTGTGATATTGACATGATCGTGGTGAATCTTGAAAGACATGGTACATTGTGCAAAAAGTTGGAAGTGTGTATAGTGTGAAGAAAAAGAAAACTTCATAGAGATTTTTGCGGGGGTACATGGAACTCTTGCATATCACAGTGTTCGTTTCGAGATCGTAATTATTCATACTAGGATAGAGTATCACATTTTGCAAACATCCACGGATTTATGTATAGTTTATCTATATACTGTATATTTACGTATATGTATACATGCATATATATATATATATATATATATATTTATATATGAGATATATATATATATATATATATATATGATATATATATATATATATATATATATATATATATATATCTATATCTATATATCTATATATATTCTCAGCAAAGAAAAAAAAAGAAAGTAAACACCTTGTCACTCTCATGTTTCTCATAGAATATTTGGCTAGAATTTAATGTATAACAGATACCATTCGAAAGGTAATTCAATTGACTATCAGCCTGGTAGGTCAATAAAAAGTGAAACTTTACACATTGGTAAACACATTCGTTTTTCTCTTCCAAGGCAGAGAAGTAAAGATTGCAATAATGAACGAGTTGACATTCCTGAGTAAGTGCTCTACTACATAAGAATGAGAACAAAAGACAAATTTAACGAAGTAAGAAACATTTTTTTTTTTTTTGCGAAAATAAATCTATGGTCTGTATAATGTCTTTGTAGCCATGAAGACAAAGAAAGCTTAAAAATAATAGAGGAAAATTATGAATCTTCTGTCAAATCCAAATTCAAAATGGCATTAGAAAAGGAGTGATATTTACAAAAATGTTAGAAATTTGAAATGTTATTATGGTGTAAACTAGGAAATCTGCAAACTATATTTGGCTCTTGATTTTGCCTCATGAATTACTATATTCGTAAATTAAAAGAAATGAAATAATGAAATTTTATCATATTAATTACCTTTATGGCCGAACTCCCTATGCCATTTGAAGTTGATGTTGACAGAAAATTCTTATGCCCTCTCTTTCGTTTCCCGATGTGTTGTGTTTGAGGCTATACGGAAAATTCTTATGCCCCCCTCTAGTTTCACTCTTTGGTGTTTTAGTTTTAGTTTGAAGCTATGAAAAGGTACAAGAGAACAAAAACGTATTTTCGCTATTTCATTCATATCTCTCATTGTTTTAAATTGGTCATTTGTTATTATTGTAATTTTCAAGGGCATTTGCACATGAATGACAACATGTCCATTTTTGCAAATTTCGTTTTTATACCTTGTAGGACAAAAATGAATGTGCTCACTCATGCATAAATTTCACCCTTTGTATTGACCCCAAGGTTGATAGGTAATAAAGTAGCTTAAAAAGGGTATATACATGTGATACATTAATTTTTATCAAACCTTCTACAGTGTATGAAAAACATGACCTGGAAAAAGAGTTCACTTTTTTGTTGTTTTTTTCCGAGTGTACAGTATGTACATGTATATAACAATTAGCTGTGTAAATACACAACCGTATGATCCTAAAGTTGTATTTGATGAAAATGGAAAGTCCGAAATCAACAAGTAATGATCCTTCCCCTTAACTTCTTCAATTTATTTTCTCATATCCCCCTACGATTTACATAGTAAAGATAGTCAAGTGTGGTTGTTGTGTCGTCACAGTCATGTATGATCTATCTTTGAAAATAAAGCCAAGTTATATCTGCTGTGCGTTGACAGGTGATGAAAACGCGATTAATTTGTCGAAAGGATGATTAATGAGGAATGAAGCGTAATACTCGGAATTATTCTACTTATTATTTCAGCTAGGAAGAGTTATGATTTATTTTAAAAAAAAGAATATACGGTTGAAGTAGTGTAGTAGCAGTAACTCCAAATACGATTTCTGACAAGAAAACAAATGAAGCAGACGCATCAAAGCTCACAACTTGTATGCCAACATCTCTTTATTTTTCAGGTCCTTACAAGATGTCGATGATAGCTCGATCCAATCTCGTGCGTATATCATGGCTCTTCCTCCTCGTACCCCTTGCCATCTACGGGTTGCTCTACCTCCACTGCAGTTCGAATGCCGAATACTCCCGCGAGCTCCATCGACGTCGTCTCGTCCTCTGGAGCATAACCAATCGCGAGTTGTCGGCCAATAAGACGATACGGACGTTTGCCCGGCTCGGGCTCCTGCCCGACAGCGCTGTCGTGGGCAGACTCAACGACACCTTGATGTTGCTGATGGACGCGGAGAACGATATCGTGAACGTTCCTATCAGCACAATGGCCAGCGGTCTGGATGATAGGGCTTTGATAGACCTTTCGCGTGGAAATGATAACCATGAGGCAACGAACCACCGTGAAATGGGAAAAGGACATTTGAGGGAAGACAATGTGGCCGAGGCAAAGATGGAGAATGCAATCATTAAAAAAACCAAGTCCGATGATGGGGACCTGATGAACGATGGTGACGAGGAAAGCGAGGCAGAGGATGACGAGGCTGTCCAGAAGGAAAACGAGAACGCGGCTAACCAGCGAGCAGTTCCGGAAATTAAAGCGAAACGGTACATCGACGAGCGCGTCGACGAACACAATTACCGTTACGTTCATCTGCCTAAGCATCGCTGCACTCTGTCCAGTGGAAAAGTAAAGCCCGTATTCATCATATTCATGGTGGTCACCGCGCCAGGAAATTTCAAGCGTCGGCTGGTGGTTCGTGAAACCTACGGCAATGAGAAGGAATGGCCCGCCATCAAACGCGGTTCGTTCACCACGGTCTTCCTGCTCGGAACTCCGAAAAACGCCACTCTCCAAAAGCTGATCGACGAAGAGGCCGCAATGTATGGAGACATTGTGCAGGAGGACTTCGTCGACAGCTACGCGAACCTGACTCTGAAGACGGTGATGGGGTTGAAATGGATGACGCTTCACTGTCGACACGCCAGTTTTATGATGAAGATCGACGACGACTCAATGTTGAATCAGGGTCGGTTCCTCTGGATCTTTAAGAACTCTACCATATCCAATTGGACGGCTGCCGAGGCCCTGATAGGAGCAAAGGTGTTCCGAAATACTTCCAGCAAGTATTACATATCTGAAGAATACTACCCATCTCCTACTTATCCGCCTTACCTCAATGGGCCTGGCTACATCATGTCAACGGATCTGGGAGCAGCGGCTTACAAGGCGGCCCTCACCACACCCCTGTTTCCCTGGGAGGACGTCTTTCTTGGCACCTGTCTCAAGAAGCTCAATGTAGATCCCATTGTTCACAGACATTTCCTCTGGATATCGGACGAGACCCTACTGTCCATCAAAAGCGAAAAGTCCCTAGTAAGAAGACTGCGGGCCTATGTGGTCGTATCAAATCTCTATCCGGAATATATGCGAATAATGTGGACTACCTGTAAAATCAAGATATACGAGCATAGATCGCGCATCCCGCGACATCATTAAAAATGACTCGTGGAATGAAGCGACCGTTATAGTTTGATTATCACGTTCAAGTGATTAAAAAAAATATAATTAGTGAATTTAGCAAAGACAGTGGTGCAATTATGTTATAAACTGCACACGCTTGATCTATTTTGTTGAATGATGTACAAAGAGTTTGCAATCATGAGTATTAAAGGGAACTAAACAAGGAATGATAATTTGTAATATCAACATTAGATGAAAGGGCACTTTCGTACCAATGAAACATTAATCCGGCAGGAAATACATTATGTATTGATTCTTTTTACATTTTTTTTAGCACTACAGTGAAAACTTATTAAAATCGGAATGGAAATAAAAGAAGTTATGAAATGGCGAAATTATTCTAATTTTTACCAAACGGTTCTCTCAAACAGTTGACACGAATATGCAAATGATTAGGCTGATTATGTCATCACCTCACCATTTATCATCGTTTGTGTACAAACAAGACAGACGAAATAATTGTTTTCTGTTATAAAAGTGTAAAACAAAAGTGTAAAACATGTTAATTCCCTCTGAATAACTTCAGAATCGTCATCAGTCAAAATAATATGATTTGAAATTGGGACATAATGGCGTTTGAACAAACAAACAAACAAACAGAAAACCCGAGGGAATCTTAAGATTTTGTGCACATGAAAACCATGTGGCACGTTATGAAGCGATGAAAAATCAACTCACTCATTTGCATATTCTGTTTGACTGTTCAAGAACTGTTTTCTGATATTTAGGAAAACTTCAAAATTTCATAACTTTCCTAATTCTTATCAGATTCTTTTCTTTTAAATAAAATACTGTTGTTTTTATCAAATTTTACTTTTTCTTTTCAGAGTAACTTTACACTGTTCCGAAATTGCTCTTTAAGAATATGTTTTGTTGTGAAACTTTTACTTCTACGATCTAAGAGAATGAGAGAAAATGTTTTCACTAAAAAAAAAAGAAAAAAAACACGAATGAAATTATTATTCAAAACGCCTTTCAGCAGTACTGTTTCAATGCCTCAATCAAATTTAGCATATCAATTTGCCAGTGATATTGAGGTATGGAATAGATTTGCTTCAATACGAAGAAACTACTTGTTCTCATTGACGTTAAATGGCACCTTTTTAAAGTGCAGCTTCATCTGGTTCAATGCATATCTGCTACGTGCACAATGAACTGGTGCATGCATGACTCATCATTGATATATAGAAATGCATCGGAAAACATTTATATTGGCGTTTCAAGAATAGGTTGAGAAAGAAATATAAATTGGGCAACTCCCTCTTATAAAATATAGTACTCATTGTGGCATATATATCATACAATTACATGTATTTTGTATATACATGTAGTTGTACTGGTAGTACCATACCATAATTACGGGTGAAAATTGACATCATGTACGGCAGAAAGTCTAATTTTGCTCCTTCCTTGTGTATGTGTATCTGTGTGTGCTTGCGTGTATATGTGCAAATTATTAGCATCATGCGTGCTTGCGTAAGGCTCTTGTTAATAGGCTGAATCAACTTGTCATTGCACGCCTGGCAGTACAAGACACACTATTTGAACACCGAAGATTTGCTCTATTGTGACAACAGGCCAGTGGATGTAGGCTGTAACCAGGACGGAGTTTCTTTGTGTAACGCTCACAGCGCGGTAATATCAGTGAGGCCTGAGTGATTCTCAGTTTGCATGGAAGCCAGACAAAGGCCCTATTATGCTGCACAGGTCTTAAATGTTAAAAAGGCGCCGTAAGTGATTTCACCTTTCGCAGGATTTGAGATGACGTCACAATCACTTCCAGTGGTAGTTCATGATAAGGATGGATTTTTTGTGGTTTTTGAATCTTTGTGTATATTCGACCATCAGGTCGATGATGTAGGGAAGTTTTATATAGTTAATGTCTTTTATTTAGATATGCTTCGCGTTGATGGCAAACGAAAGCATGTGATTTAGGAGTTATGTCTTCTAGAGCGGGGAATGATCTTATTAACTGATGCACAAAGTAGATTTACCTATTTAGAACATTCCATCTGCAGACGTCACGAAATATGTCTACATTGTTTGTGCTTATGTTGTTTGGTTCATGGGAACAGGGAGGCGTCATGACGCTGATTTCGAGTCAGTCTGTAAAGTTGTTATATTTTTGTCAGGGTAAATACTCCGAACAACTATTAGCGAGTTATGAGGTAAAGTTTCCGACAGCAAGAAGGCAATTTTACGACATGTAATCTTCTTTTGGTTTAATGAACATAAAATCCTTCTTTGTATCCTCTATCTTTTAAATGGCAATCCCAGCTATAAGGTAAGAAGTCCCTTCTTTATTTCCATTGCTGTCCAAAGTGTGTTCGTAGATCCAGAATTACCACGGTTTTAACGTTCTGAACAAAAGTAAAAGCAACTGCTACGACAATGTATGCTGATAAGTTTCTTTGTTTATTTTTAGATCATCTACATATTAACAAAAATCATATGCAGTTCGGTACAAGATATTACAATCAATTCAAAATAATGCTGTGGGATTCGATGAGAACTGTCTTCTGCTGCTCGCTAATATAACTATAGTAAGAAGTTTTGAAAATACTACCTGTATTCATCGTCTGATAGGCTTTTTGATAAATTTCGAGGGAAATTGTATCTTAGGAACCTTAGTGCGTGATGAGCTTAAAAATGAAATGTTGTTTTATCGGAGACACGCAAGTAATCAGTATTTAACTCAAATTGCGGGTTTATGGTGTGTAGTGATTATCATAATATAGAGCAGTATAGGAAAGAAAGTTAGATATATAGTTTCTCTAAATGCAGCTCTTTTCTTGTTGGTTAACTGAAAAAAAGAATCCTCCAGAAATATTTCGTATAGTGAATTTTTGTAGGTATGTACTGGTAGAGATGAAATATATTACTGTGATGATCAATAATTCAACTCAAGGCGTGAAATTGCACTTTACAAGAACGTTCGAACAAAAAACAACAAACAAAAGGTAGGAAAGCGAAAAGGAACAACTGTTTTGACTGTCAGCTGTACGTGAAATATAAAATTGATGAAAAAGTCGTATTACTCTGATATCCTTGACTTCAGTTTAATGACTGTGATACATTCTATAAAACTTATTTGGCATGCTCGTGTGAAAAAATAAAAAAAAAAAATCTTCATTTTCTTTAAATGACAAATTGGAATTGTCCTATACAGTGCACATGTGTGTGTATTATCAGAGTGTGCAGGAACATAGATTTTACTCTATGGCATATCTTGATCAGCCTTATGAACGTGATTACCTTGATGTGAGAAATGTTGTGTTTCCATCCAGTCTATATGCTATACAAGCAATGGTATTGTTCGATAGGTGCTGGAGTCTCTCTCCGTAACCTCTCCCGTGTCTCTATGTAACCGTTGCAACGATAATTACGCCACTTTTATTTACAGGCGTTTAATGATTGTGGTTGTTGACAGTTTGAGAGCCCCTATTGACGCCATGTGACACATACTGGCATGCAAAAAAAAAATTGACGTTTTCATGTTTCCAATTTCAGTCATGCCGTTTTCAAATTTTACTCATACAAGCGTTTAAATGCAGACACAATCATGTATGTGTATTAATTTCTTTTACTTGTCTCATTTTCTAAAGTAATTATGTGAAAGTATAGGATGCTGTGAATAATGGCATAACTGCATGGTGATGTGACATACTGCAAGCTTGATCATCTTTCCAAATACACAACGATGCAATTGCCAGGACGAACAAACAACTTTAATAAGGTCTGAAATAGTCTACTGTTTCGCTTCATTGGCGTTTAATTGCCCCCATTTTTTTGTGTGTGTACATAATAAGCACTTGTTCATGTTATAATGTGTTTTTTTTTTAAACTTCGCCATGGATCAGTAATGAAGTGCTAATAAAGATGAGCTTTCGCCAGCAGGTGTGGTACCGTTTCTGTCTCTCCGCGACAAAAGTGGTAATCCTGAACAATCATTTATGTGGTGATCTTCAACGTATTTCATATGTTTTTACAGTCTTTATAGTGGTCCTGTCGGACTTTTGGAATATTTTAGCATTACTTAATGATATAAAGAATGTTCAATTTTGTTTTTCATGTTCTCGTTAGATATTTTCGTCAGATATCTCCGTTATATGGGTTTAATTAAAACAGTTATTTTATCAGAAGCATTTGATTGTGTTCTCTATTCCCGTTTATTACAGCGTAACATCTTCTATTTTGCTCATAGATGTAGATTTAGTATCCATTCTTTTATCCACGCATTCAGAGTATGTTGTTCTTGTGGTTGCTTTGTTTCTATATTGTATTATACATTGTATAGCACGATGTTGGTGCTATAGTACAAATAAGAAATAAGCGGAAAGACCATTACGTACACAAGGGTATGGATAAAAAGAGAATGTGATGTGCGTTAAATACAGGTCAACTGATGTATATCACTAATACATAGTAACAGCCTTGGGGGTTCTACCTATTTAACTCTTTATAGATTAAACAGCCTTGTTTGTGGCAGGTTTTGTACATGGTGCCTATTTGCGGCAGGGCATTTTTCAATCATTGCTGAAAGGGCCCAATCCCGTGTAACTTCCCACATACGTGACATAGCACTTGTGAGTAACTCCTGCTTGTGTTCTAAAGTGGGACTAAGCACACAAGATGTTCATTAACTATTTTATTAATGAATGAAACTGCCCCTGCCACAAATAGGCACCCTGCCGCATACAGGAGTTTTTACTCTAGGCCATTCCATATTTTCAATAGATCAGTTTATAAACGGAGTCGAATTTCTCGGACACCTTTCGAACAAATGAGTTTCTTTGAGAAGGATTTCCCGAGTGTTGCCCGACAGAGCAACAACCGATTAATGCAAATTGGATTCCCATGTAACTTATTTTGCTATTTTACATCATCGTGTACGCATAGGGCATATCTTTCAAATATGACAAAGAGCGTTCTTTTCAAATAGAAAGTTTGCCGAGACCTTGCCCGACATAGGAATGGCAAATACATGCCTATTGCATTCCAAATATCAAGATGCAATGAGTATGTACAGGTGGACCGAATATCTTGTTTCTAGGTCTTATCAGGGCAAAATAGCAACGAATTAGCCACAGTTGTTGAACTGCCCAGTGAAAGTGTTTTCAGCAGGAACAAATAAGTTAGTTGCAGAACTCTGCACTTAGCATGCTTAGTCCTTATGATAATCTGTGAAATATCTATATGAACTTGAATACATTTGTAACTTAACGAGTTCGATGAATGAGATAGGTGTATGAGCGGTAGGAATTAAGAACCGGTCAATCTAGGTCTACCTCAAAGCTCTGTCCACGCACTTTTGCACCTATATTAAGTACCTGAGTGGTGACGTCACAAAGTAGCAAGTTCAGCAAACTCGAGGTGAGGGCGTGGTCACACATCAGTTCCTTTTTTGACCTCACGTATCGTTCGAGTCAGATTGTATTGATTAAAACCGATCGATCACCTCCTCCTTCGCATTGTGCTCTATAAGAGCCCTCAAAAAAAAAATGTACCCAATGTTTCCTAAAATACCGTTGGAATTTAACGGAGAGGTTCCAGAACGGTCAAGCGCATACTTCCTTTTATTTTGAAGGCAGATGCATTACTCTCGAATAGTTGCAGTGATAAAATGTCTGTTGCTCTAAAAAAGAAAAAAAAAGAGTCGACTGATGAACTTGGTTACCTGAATAGGAAAGTGGTTATTCCCGCGAAGGACAATACATTCTACCTTGCTCCGACACCCTGCAGAGCCGTTGTCCACATAATCGATTTTAAGGATGCGAAAGAGTGAAAATAACAGCGACTCACAGGTGGTGGAACAATGGCCGGGTGAACATAACACATCTACGGGAGGTAATTTTTTTTCGGCAGTTGCATTGTTTGGAAGAGAGTAAGTGGTGAAGAAATTCTTTTCAGTGGAAACTCATTCATAATCAACTGTACGCAGCTCTTTGCACAAGTAAACAACTCTCAGACGATGGCCCGTGGTCTGAATGTGCGTTCACCTTACTAGAGATGACCAAACTTGGATCTATGGAACTACAAACCACTGACATGATAATATGACCATGGCGACGAATATGTGTGAATGATCATGAGGGTGCTTGAATGAACGAAGAGCTCACGGATGAGGCAGTCGTGTGCGTCAGTGACTTGATAGACATCGATAAATCCAGACCGTCACGTGAGTTATGTGAGTCGCTGTTATACTATGCCGTGTCACTTGGCTACATCCAGACTAACCCGTTGCCGTAATGTTGAAACAGCCCAGGGGCGACGACATTAGATGAATATTGATGTAACTGCGTCCTAGAATTCCCTAGGTTTTTGGCTTAATTTTTTATTTTTTTATTTTCCTTGTTGATATCAATTTTTCGTGTCCTCGTGGCGTTACAGTGGAAGTTGAATCAATTGATTTAGGCCCACAACTCATAAATGCATTTGATATTTGCGCATTGCCACTATTTTTCCTATCCAAGACAATTTGATGAAATGTGAACGTGCAATCCAGGCTTGCACTGATTGTATTATAAATGTACAATATGCAGGTATATGTATGTATAGTAGAACAATCTGTTATTTATGAATCTGTCTCGTTTTGGAACCGGCGGTGGGAAAATCACCGTAATTGCCAAAATTGTAGAATAACGGCGTCTTTGGAGTTTAATAAAAAGATGTACATTGTACAAACAATAATGTCGTGTTCCCTCTAGACACGTCCAAAAAAAGCAACAGAATGAGATAATACAGCCTGCACTGTTTCTTGGTTGAAGAAACGGGGTTGCGAACAATGATGGATTATTGATCACAGACATTGGTCCCAAGGCCTAAATTTCTACTGAAGTTAGACTTAAGACAGTATGTGTGGGTTGGAGATGCAGTGGTGCTCCCACTGATGCTTGGAATGCTTGGAATTATGTTTGTGGATAGCGTTGGGTGCAAAACTTGTATGGGCTTGGGTCAAAGTAAATAGGAGTACATTATTAGATAACTCTTTTCAAGCTCGTAGATGGATTCCTAAGCGTATTAATGCGCTTAGAAACGTCAGTATCAAGCGCTTTATAAGTGTTTATTATTAATATTATTATTATTATTATTATTATTATTATTATTATTATTATTATATAGATATGATTATCATTATTCCTTAAACATTCAGCCATGATATGGACCATTCTTTCCTCCATAGCAAGCAGGGGTTTGGGGATGACACACTCTGCATGGTCTAACTGAACAGGCGGTTTACGTTACATATTCAAGTTCTAGACATACCTTTTACACAAAGGTTGTTCTTGACAACCTGGAAGTTTGTCCGAGGCACGTTCTGCTTCCTTGAGCACCTAATCACGCATTCTTATGTAAAGATGCTATGTCACCGTCCTTGTTCATTGTGATATGTTATGACTTTTGAAAACATTCATATTCCTTATCCCAATCACTTCAAATTCTGTAACTCTGTACCCAGTATAGCTAATCTATAGATGTTCAGATGCAAGTCTAGAAATTATCCGGAGCTTTCCTTTAAGACGTTCGCTGCAGCCGCGTTTAATTTTAAAGTAAAATATGACTATGAAATTATAAAATAAATGATAATCGTTGCTCGTTATTTGTAATAGAATTTCTGTGAGAAACGGATGTAAAGTTTCAAAGTGATATACCACATCAAAGATATATCTTAGCATTCTTTCAATCAATATAGTTATAATTGACCCTTTGCTACTGCGGTTTTCTTTTTCAGCATGAACGTACGAACCTTGCCAGCCCGCCTTGCCTGCTTGCTGTTATTCGGGCAGATCGCCTTCTACTGTTTCGTGCACCTGAGGAGTCGGTCGACCAGACGAAAATATCCAAAACATATTCAGTTCTCCGGAATTTTCCAAGCCGTCTCCAGTCACAGATTAATACAGGGTAGTAGACTACATCGTTCGGATGAAGATTCACTCCGTGTTCATCATTCAGTTCAACCCCCGACTCTAAAGAAAACTGCGCAATTATATGATAGCGGAACTATACAAGAAAAGCCAAAGAAATCTTATCTAGAAAGACATGCCGACGAGCACAACTTCAGCTATCTGCACAACCCGTCAAACATCTGCATGACAGCAGGTAACACCAAAGAAAAAGTTTTCGTGATTTTCGTCGTAGTTACGGCGCCGAAAAATTCCTGGCGGCGCCGGGTGGTTCGCGAGACCTATGGTAGTCCAAGCGCGTGGCCCCAGCATGCTCGGGGCAGCTATAAACGTATATTTCTGCTTGGCTCGACCAGCAACGCGACCATACAACGATTCATCAACAAGGAGGCAGAAAAATATGGCGATATCGTGCAGGAGAGTTTCGTCGACGTCTACGAAAACCTAACGTTAAAGACCACTATGGCTCTGAAGTGGGTGACGAACTTCTGTCGCCATGCGCAGCTGATGATGAAAATCGACGACGACTCGATGATCAGCCAGACCCGTCTTTTGAGTATCCTCGACAAGTCGGCGCCGACCAACTGGACAGCCGGCGAGGTGATGGTGCAATCTCCGGTGTTTCGTAATCCCGATGCCAAGTTCTTCCTTTCCGAGGACTTCTACCCTCTTCCTACTTACCCTCCGTACCTCAACGGACCTGGCTACATCCTCTCCACAGATTTGGTAGAAGCCAGCTACCAGACGGCTCTGACCACGCCCATTTTTCCGTGGGAAGATGTCTTTGTCGGTTTCTGCCTCGCGAAGCTCAACGTTAAAATGGATAACACCACGTATCATCGATTTCTCTGGATTCCTTCTTTCGACAGCGTGGACGAGAGGCGAAAATACCTCGTGGTCGTGCGGAGGATGAGGTCATACGTGGTTGTGACGAACTTGGATTACAGATTCATGCGCATTATGTGGGCTGTCGGGAAGTTAAAACGTCCTGGTACCAAATGAATGCGTCAACTCGTTGAGATAAAAAATAAAATCCATGAATCATACAATCCAAGAGTTCAACACTAGGTAAAACAGCCCACGAGTTCGACATTACAACACGGGGCTTAATGTGTCGGTCTCGTGGGCCTTGTTTGCTTAGTGTCGAAGTCATTGGCTGTATGAATTGTGGACTGTACAACTCGTTGGCTGTGTGACTCATGGGCTGTATGAGTCGTGGGCTGTATGATTCGTTGGTGTCGAAGTTGTGACATGTACCCGTATTGCATTCAAACTATCATGCTTTTCTTTTTTTTCCCGGAAATTTGCAGACAGGGTTCCACATTAGAGGTGGTCCGGTGGCCCGGGGCCACTAAAATATGTCGGGCCATCAAATTTTCCAAAATGTTATCTTTTGGCGGCCCAATTGGGCAATTAAGTTTCAAGGTGGATTGATATATCTTAAAAATATGATCAATTTGGTATCCTTTCAACCGCGACGGTATTCACTCCTTTCATCAAAGTGATTATAACATACGAATGTCTGTCATACTTCCCATTTTACTCCAATTACGTCTCAGAAAACAAGCATTGTAAAACTCACAACTAGGGAAATCGTGACCTACAGAAAACATCGATTACTTCCCCGTTGTTTTTAAGGTTTCCAAAACAAGGCAAGCTGCAAGTCATATTGTCAGATTTTTTTTTCTGCTACCTTGAAAACTGGGAGACCTTTCACACAATGGTTATACCTTCTTTCTTGTGTATACTTAATATCTGACTAAAATTTGGCAACAATTCAAAACTCGGGCTGTATTGGAAATGTTACCGACGTTGGATGAGGCAGGAACTTAAACAGAGTCATCTTAACAATCAATGAAGATTAAAACAATCTTCTACAGGTATTTGGAAAAGACTCAAGTCTGTATAGTCTACAGAGAATTTTGAAATTGTGTGACTATTGGTCCCTATATGATGGTAAGAAGAAATGCTTGTTGAAAATTTTCTGCCACCATTACTCGTATAAAATCCCCCTCGTCGTCATTAACAGAATGCAGTGCAGCTCTGTATACTGACATTCTTCTGCCGTGGATCAGAAATTGGTGGACACAATCCTACCTGATTTCAAAGTGTGAGCCTCAAGGCGGTCAATATGATTTATATGTGCATCGTACTGCGGACACACCAGATTTGGAGTCTTTGATGTCTTTCGTACAAGACGTTTGGTTAATTCCGTTCTGGGATTCCGTTAAAGACAAGGTGTTGTATCGAAAGACATATTTCATTCTCCCCGCTCTATTTACATGCTTCTGTGATGAATATGAGCCAAATGTGAATAGTTTCATATAATCATATTTTGAATTCCTCATTCAAAGTTGGTTTAATTTTAAAAACAAACAACAAACCAGTGAGCCAAACCAGATCATGTGGTGCTATGTTCTCCGTGAAGTCGAATTTCTGTACTACTCCATTAGAGTAAAAGCTTATTAAAAAAATGTAATTATGTTATTGAATAGAATCTCTGTACCATGTCCATCTGTTTGAGTTGGTTTTTTAAATCGATATTGGGCCAAAAGTTTCAAACTTGATGCACAATGCAATAAAAGCTGATGAGACGATGACTGTCTTCATCGGCAGTTACAATGTATATCGTTTTGCAGTTTTGTACCATTCATCGTGGTCTGTGATCTGACCAAGTTCTCTTGGATGGTGCGAACATCTTCCACATAGATCTGATAAGATGCTTGCTCTGTTAATATTTAATCAGTCGCCCATGCACTCGGCTGCTGAATCACCACACACAAATGTTCGTCTGTGAATTCGCAAGCATACTGTCGTATTCATGAGGCACGGCAACTTCTTGAAGTAACCTGAAGGACGCCTTTTTTTTTTTGCATCAGAGGAAGAGAGAGAGAGAAGGGAAAATGAAATTCAAATACTTTTAAATTTGTAAAGCCTTTGCGGATGTTGATATCGATTTAACAAGAGTTATTCCCATATGCATAGAAATGGCAAGGACAGGGGAAATGATCAGGGGGCTATACATTAACCTTGTTTGTTAAACGCTACAGTCACAATACCAGCGCGAAAGTCGTTTTCAAATTACTCAATCAAGGAGGGATAACTTGTATACTCGTCGAATCTCGAACCCAAGACCAATTCGGTTTGGGACCTGTTTTTTATTGTAATTTCTAACTATGTCTAACAAAAGATAATCTATGCACTGACATAGCAACACACCTGGTTCATTCATTGCATAACCCATTGAAAGTGCTTTTGTTCTTCTTTGCAAGCCTCAAGTTATGGCCGCCATAAGTTGCCATGCTCTGAAGTCGGATTCATCTATATAGGTACATGTATCACACGATTGATGATATCATAATGACTTACGTTAATAATGTAAATACTAGTAAATGTGCTGGTCGTTTTCACGATTATGTCGTCTCTGAGATGACATTTTTTTTGTCACCAATACACAAAGTAGGATTTGATACCGGGCCGACATAATTCTAGCGTCTTTCTGTCCCTTCCCCTCTTCACACACACACACACACACACACACACACACACACACAAACAAACACACACGTGTGTATGTATGTGTATGAGCACATATTTGTATTATGTGTGTGCATTTGGCTACACGTGATTACAGGACCAAGTGTCCGAGCCGACAGGTGAAATCTTTCCTAACGCTTTTAGCATAAAAACATCACACACTAAATAGCAACCATGTAGTCACAAATTAGCCACGTTGTTCAGGCGTCATTCACGAAAACCTTTTTTTTTTTTTTTTTTTTTTTAATCTAGCTTGCAATTGCTGCATTTTGGAAGAATGCAAGCCATAATGTGCTACAGTGGAGGATCCAGGGAGGACCGCAACCGGCGCACGCCCCCCCCCCCTTTATTTTTTGTTGAAATAAAATAAATAAAAAGAAAAAAATGGGGGAGGGGTGCGTGCGCCCCCTTTAATTTTGTAAACGCGCCCCCTCTTTACGGAATTCCTGGATCCACCCCTGTGCTAGTTGTTGTTGTGGCTAAGACAAGACTAGTGGCTACAACAGGTGGCTACATTGCACCCAGACGGATCATGTCATCTCACGTCCCTTAATGACCACACACTCGCGACATCGTTCTTTTCCACTTTATTACATTCTTGCAAATAATTGGACGAATAAATGATATAGCATGTCGTATTATATGTATGATATATGTGTGTGTGTGTGTGTGTGTGTGTGCGTGTGTGTATGTTTAGTAATTAGTAGTCCACTTCTTAATAATATCATCAATAAAAGAGCAGAATCCCTGAATGCTGCCAATACCAACAGTTTATTTGAAGAACACACAATTTTTCGGTATCCTGCCCTTTGTCAGAATCAAAATAACTTGACAAGGGGCAGAGTGCTCGAAAATTTGTGCGTTCTTTAGATAAACAGTTGGTATTTACAGCATGATACAATTCTGGAATTCTGTTTTATTGTTGATGATAGGATATATAAAGTGAAGCCCCGTTATAACGAGGTCCTTGGGACCGCTGATATCACCTCGTTATAACCGGTTCCTCGTTATAACCGCACGCACTAAAAACAAGGAAAAAATTCATTAGCATGGAGTAACATACCAATCAATCAAAAAAACATATAATTACGAGCAGTCTTTGAGTTGTAATTACACAAGTATATGGATCATCATAATAGAGAAAAATATAAAAAGGAATCATTTGTGACTTGATACGAAAAAAGAAGAGAGAGAAAAAAAAAGGTGTTGGAAACGCGTCCTAGGCCCCGTTTACAGTGCGAGGCTTGGCCGCGGCCAAGCCGCGGTCGAGCCCAGCCCCGCTTCAGTGTAAACGCGCAAAAGGCCAAATGCGAGGCCAAAATTGGCCTCGCATTTGGCCTCGCTCTGGAGGTGGTCTCGGCCGCGGCCGAGCCCGGCCTCTTCTTGGTGTAAACGCAAACTGGGCCAAATGCGCGGCCAATTTTAGTCTGGCTTCCAGACCCTCTGCCCATACTATTTCGCTATTCACGATATTAACCCCCTGAACGTGGAAAACTAGTATAGTTTAAGGTGGTTTTGTCCTGCAAAGGATTTTTCCTTCGGCAAAGGCCTTTGCCCGAACGGCGACTTCGTCGCCAGGGAATCCATTTGGCAAAGGGTCTGAAAACCAGGCTATACCAAATTGCGTTTGTTTACAAGCAGAGCGCCACTACGACAAATATTGAAAGGTTTGAATTAAAAGCGCGGCCGAGCCCAGCAGTGTAAACGGACAAAATTGCCAGGCTCGGCCGCGGCCGAGCCCGGCCGAGCCCGGCCCCGCACTGTAAACGGGGTCCTAGACCCCGTTTACAGTGCGGGGCTGGGCCGAGCCGCGGCCGAGCCCAGCCTCAATTGCTGGACCGAGCCCGCAATTTTGTCCGTTTACTCTGCCGGGCTCGGCCGCGCTTTTAATTCAAACCTTTCAATATTTTGTCGTAGTGGCGCTCTGCTTGTAAACAAACGCAATTTGGTATAGTCTGGTTTTCAGACCCTTTGCCAACTGGATTCCGAGGCGACGAATTCGCCGTTCGGGCAAAGGCCTTTGCCGAAGGAAAATCCTTTGCAGGACAAAACCACCTTAAACTATACTAGTTTTCGACGTTGATGGGGTTAATATCCTAAATAGCGAAATAGTAAGGGCAGAGGATCTGGAAGCCAGACTAAAATTGGCCGCGCATTTTGCCCAGTTTGCGTTTACACTGAGAAAAAGCCGGGCTCTAAGCCGCGGCCGAGACCACCTCCAGAGCGTGGCCAAATGCGTGGCCCCGCATTTTTTGGCCTTTTGCGCGTTTACACTGAAATGAAGGCGGGCTCGGTCGCGGCCGAGCCTCGCGCTGTAAACGGGGTCTAGTTTTCTTCCGAAAATCTCTGTTGGACATGCGTTCTTGAAAAGTGCAAGGCAGTGTCGAATTCGTGATCTTTCTATACCTTTACTCTTCTTGAACATTTCCGTTTGTGAAATGAAATATTGAATCTTAATGAACAAAATCTGATTGTATTAAATGCGTTTAATTTCTTTTTCTGAACATCGGTGCAAGAACACGCATTATTCAATTCATTTTCGCTGTTGGCGCCCAGTGGGATCATGATGATTTCATGAATTATTTTGGCTATGGGTATTTCACACTGTTGATACCCAGCGGGATTGCAGTGATTTCATGAATTATTTGAGCTATAAACTCTCATGTTTGCGCCAGGAGAAATAAAAAATGCGTTCTAATCTCTTCGCATTTTGTACATGCGTTCTTGAAAGGTACATAACAGGGGTGAATCCCTGATCTTTTTTACACCGATCTCTTCCTCAAAGTATTGATTGGACCATTCTGAAGAAATATTCATTTGTAACCTACAGTGTAAAATGATAATGTACAAAATGAGATCGTATCAAACACTTGTATTCGTTACTTTTTCTAAACATCGGCACAAGTAGAATATCATGCATTATATTCAACTTATTTCATACGCTGTTGGCGTCCAGGGGGTCGCGATGATTTCATAAATGATTTCGGCTGTAATCTTTTACGTGGCGCTTGTAGGCATAAACGCCAATGTTTTATTAACCAGCAAAACAACTAGAAGTGGGAACTAAAATGGAAAGGATGTGATGAGCTGCACATGCATACCAACAACATTCTTCCATGTTCTGCCACTAGTTCGTTTCACCAGATGAGGAAGTTTTTTGTTTTCATGTTGCGACTGGTTTGAGCTAACTATAACGGCCTTATTACGACGGTGGAAGCTCTGTCGGGCAATTTTGTTTCAAGTTTTGAAATTACCATTGTACTCCATAAAATACTCTTCAAGCAGTTTGGGGCCAATTTAAAATGTGGAAATCATTCTTAACTGCAGCGAGATGATGTTCATTTAATTTCAGTTCCGAGCATATACATTTAAGATTTCACCGTCCAGCTTGACTGTCAGTCTGTGATTTATGTATGTTTTCTCGGTGATGTACTCGCTTGCAGCCACCCTCGTCACAATGGTAAGTACTGAGGTGTATAGTGGGCACTGCATCGCCACAGCGGGAGGGAGGCTCCGGGCGGATGGGACGTACGACAGATATCTGGCCGTGTGCTCGCGGAACCACAAGGTTTACGTTGCTCGCCGGAGTGCACGGAGGCCGACAAAGTGGCGGCGACATGACCTTCCTCAAAACTTTGCCAAGGAGGCGTCCACAGCTTCTCCGAAACTGTGACTTCGTGAACCAGTACAGGGTGGGGTTGATCGCACTGTTGAGATATATTAAGACAGTAAAGCAGAGGCGGACTATGGGCTTCAACCTAAAACCTGGGTTGTACGTTTCTATGAGAATGCCGATCATTATTGGTAACGTACAGACCATGAACACAGCTTGAATACTCGCAAGTTTTATAACAACTCTCAGCTCGTGAGATGACCGTGCTGTGGCGAGTGCGAAGCCCGGCCTGCCAGGTCCGTCTGCCTGGACGTCAACTCTCCGAATGCGTCTCATAAGGATATATATTACTCGTGCGTAGAACAATATAGTAAAAAACAATGGTACGCATTCGTGCACGTAGAGTACAAAGTGTATGTATAATTTGTCGAACAGTGCTGTAAAATCCATACATGATCGGCCGTCTTCATATCGATCAGATGACCGGTACGACGTTATAATCATAGGTACGATAGCGGTGATCGTGGCGCATATCCAGATGGATACGATGAAAACGCGTGCGTAGAACTCGGTGATGCGCCATCTTAATCTACCAGCGATGTGGAGGTAGCGATCCAGCGCCACCCCAACCAGGCTCCAGATACTGGCGACACATTGTCCTATCAGGATGCAATAGACTAGCAGACATGGCCAGTAAGATGGAGACCAGAGGGTGATGGCCATGCCGAGGATCATGGTGAGTCCGAGCAGGAAATCGGCCACGGCGAGGCTGATCAGGAAGGCAGTCATGACGCTACGCAGCCTGTGGGATCCGCACACCGTCGCAAGTACAAGACCATTGGCAACGATGGTCCACGTGCACACGAGGACCTGCAGGATCAAACTCAATACGAGAGATCTCGGATTACCATCGCTTCCGTGCGTCACTCCTGCTGTGTCGTTATCAAGTTCACTAACCAGTGGTTCCATTTTGTCTGTCCTGTCACTTCCAACTTTCCCCACACTTATACACGATGACTCACAGATTTCTATGGCGTGATAGTTGTTAGCACATCATGAGGAGAATCAAACTCACATGCATCCTCTGAGCCGCTCGAATGGAAGGAATGCTTTATGAACCTCGCAGCGTTATTATTGTCTTTAAACTTCATCGAAACAATGATTTTGATGTTTCCGATCTTGAAAAATGTAGCCGTTGACGCTACACGATATTTCTGCTTGTGATGCTTCGAGATAATTGTGTTAGGTACACGCGATACGTCTTCACGCCAGCCATTTCGCTACACCAACTGTTTCATGAAACTATGGATTCTTTTATGGTTGCTAAAGGTAACTGACTCACGAGATTCCCATCCGTACTTGGCGAGGAAATGAAAAATCACACATGCGCGCGCAAGCACTCCGCTCACGCATGCAAAAGACGACAAAAGTTTCTCACTGCATTCCTGGAAATCTGCGTTGACTAGTCTAATTTTGTGTTGCCAGTACCCATAAAAATCAAGTTCTGACCAAGCGCTGTCATATATGACTCCACAATCATTTTACGATTCCGTGATTGACACTTGACAATCTCTGTCTCTTCTTTTGTACATCTCGTCGGGAGTAACACGCTAGTCTATAGCGTCATATCGTTTGTTTGTTTGTTTGTTTGTTGATTTTGTCGTCTGCGCATTTTTTTTTTTACTATTAGGGCACACGTGCGATTAATGTATCTAGTGCTTTTGAGTTCATCGTCACGGGGGATCGTCTATTTTTGTCACGGGTATAGACAGTGCAAGAGACGCTATTCGACTTGTTCAAAATGATCTAACATCTCGAGGGGATTGATGACGTCTTTAATGGGAGGATGAAGATGTTTCCAAAGACCACTGTGAGAAAGAGAGAAAGAGAAAGAGAGCGCAGTCATTATCAAGCAAGATAATTGGATGCTTTTCCCAGGGTGATTTGTATAATGACAGCGATGGTGAAGTAATGATGTCGATTGGTCAAATTGTCAGCGGTATACCTGCGTAGTATTTCGGCAATTATACACTTAATGAGGGTACTAAGGTTACCTCAAAATCTGAATTCTGAAACAAAACTTCGCTATGATAGCTGTTAGTTAGATAGACTGAAAACAATATCCTTGCTACATATTAGACAAAGTGCTAGATACAGGAGCTTTTTACTACAAGCCAAAAGACTCTTTGCAAGATAATTATGATGTACATTTATTATGGTGTACACAACGCACAAGAGCGATTAAGATCTGTAGACAACTTTTAATGACGTTCAGCAATCAACGGATATTTTTGCTGACTTTGTTGCATTATCTAAAGATATTAGTATATAGTATATCTGTACATCAGATTACGGTCATGTAAAAAGCAGCGTCGTTGTCAATAATATCATGGTTACAAAAAATATTTTGGGTTTCTTAGTTTGTTCTTCATGTAGTAGCACACACACAAAAAAAAAATCGTTGTCAACAATAATTATGATAAAAAAAAAATATGTGTGGGGTTTCTTCGTTCGTTCTTCATGTAGTGGCATAGAAGCAGCGTCGTTGTAAACAACAATTATAATCATAAAATATGTGGGGTTTCTTCTTTCATTCCTTCGTTGCCTATTGGTTAAAAGTGGTTGTAAATGGAAAAGAAGGGAGGAGTCTGGAAGGTTAAACTTTTCGCCTTGAAAGTCTTATACCCAAGCATCTGAGAGGAAGCCACATCGCCGTAAACTGATGACGTTTGTCCAGTACCCATGTCACGCCACTCTTTCCTCCTCTTTGTTTTGTTTTGTTTTTTTTTTTTTGAAAGGTTCATTAGTCTCAAAGAAGACATATAAAGAAGACATATAAATGGGTTATAGTATTCTCTAATTTATTTTTGCATGCAGCGAGTGTGCAATTGTAGAATCGACATGTTCAGATCCCGGGCTATTATAGTTCCTTACTTTTAAATCAATGCATGTTGATGCAACTCGAAAACGCTATGTTCACCAACACGACCAAGGGAAGTATAACAGGGAAAACATCTATGATTTTCCATACCCCGTAAAGTAGTCTTTTTATCAAATGATAAAGTTGACGATCAAGTCGATATTGTCAATAAAATTATCAGCGTTATCATTATTATGACCAGTACTACCTTAACTATTATCATTACTATTATTTTGCCATTGCTGGTTATTATTAATGTCTCTACTGTATGGTATTACTATTATTATCATTATAACTGCAGTTTATCTGTCTTCGTAGTGTGTAAAGATAACGTTAAGAGCAGTTCAAAGGTTAAACTTTTCGCCTTCAAAGACTTATAACCAAGCGCCTGAGATAAAGCCACATCGCCGTAAACTGATGACGTTGGTCCAGTACCCATGCCAAGCCACTCTTTCCTCCTTCCTGGTTTTTTTTTGAAATTTTCATTAGTCTCAAAGAAGACATATAAATTGGATATAGTATTCTCTAATTTATTTTCGCATTCAGCGGGTGTGCAATTGTAGAACTGACAGGTTCAGATCCCGGGCTATTATAGCTCCTTACTTTGAAATCAATGTATGTCGATGCATCAAATAATAAAGGTGATGATCAAAAGTCGATACTGTCAATAAAATTATCGGCGTTATTATTATTATGATTATTACTATCTTAACTATTTTCATTACTATTATTTTGCCATTGCTGGTTATTATTAATTTCTCTACTATATACTATGGTATTACTACTATTATTATTAATTATCATTATCACTAAATGAGAGTAGGCCTAATTAACAGTAAGCACCTCAAGTTTGTGTCATTTCGAAGTAGTGAACCATGACTGACGAGACACTCTTACGACGATTTCATTTGAAATGTTGTAAACGACGGTGATCTTTCATTGTGACTACCATCTACAGACATAGCTATTATAGGTAGGCCCTAACAGTCAGTTAGAGGTCAGAAAATAGGTTTTTTCCATCGAATCAAAGATAAGTTTGTACCAAAATCAGACTTAATAAAGACTCACGAATGCAAGATTTTAAGAACATGTTTTGTATCGGGAGAAACGACTGATAATTGAACATAATTGTAAGTGATATTAATCGTATCGTCCCCTTCTATATAATGTTTGTGCCATCGTTTGGATATGGCAGCGCAATTAAGGTTTATTAAGTTCGCTTCCAAGACGGCCCGTCTAGGTGATGCAAAATCTGCAGTCATGACACATCGTGCGGTTTCTGTACACTAAAAAAAAAGAAAAAAAAGAAAACAACAACAAAAAAAAAATGCCATCAAAACAACGATATAAGAGTGATGTATAGGTGTACGTGAACCTACGAAGAAGATGAAAAGGGGAAAATGTGGAGGAGGAGAGGGGGGGGGGAGGAGGAGGAAAAGAACGCGCACTCTCGTTAGTGCCACGTAGCCTTCTTGACAAATCTCTACGCCTAGAAGTGTAGGTTCTCCTACCGACAACTCTTATCATGATTGCTTACCCCATTGGAGAATTGCGTTGCTATGACAACGCGCGGGAGAAACTCTGTGATGTACGTGCTTGCGACCTCCCACACTTCATTTCTCCGACTGTGACACTGGTCTGAAAACAAAAAATCGAACAACAAACACTAAATAAATTTCATTAGTTCAAGCATCCAGCCAAATTAGAAGTTTTCATGAAAGAAATTTCTTGTCAACATCATTTTTATAAATGACATTTTCGTTACTGCGAACGAAACACTACAGAACAATACGATTGCTTAGAATTACGTTATGACTTCACGAACAGGCATTACTGGAGTACTAATGCGTCATAATAAGTAGGCGTTTTTCCTCATCTGTTGTGGAGAAAACATTCAATAATATGCAGTGTGTTTACTAGTGACTTCACAGTGTTTCATTCCAAACTCTATACGTCTACACACAGATTATAATGACTGCTTCCGTTTTTCTCTGCGAATCAACAGCGAGGTTACAACGACAACAAAAGAATATAGAACACTGGTAAGGCTATAGAGCCCATTGTGTAGCAAATAGTGGTATTGTAATGATAGCATGATTCAAGGGGAACCGAACGTTTTAAAGTGTGTGTATGTGTGTGTGTGTGGGGGGGGGGGGGTATGGGTTAGTGCTCGTGGTTCAAGGGTCAAGGGTCAATGCTCCCTCTTCCCCAACCCCTCCCCCTTCAGTTCGATGAGAAAAATGCATGGGGACATCCCTCAATAATGAGAAAATCATGGGGTTTGAGCTTTTGTGTATTACCTCATTATTTTTCCCTTTTTAATAGCCCAAATAGTGTGTTATTGGGGGGGGGGGGGTGCAGCCGTCAGCCCCTTCCGCCGCTAATGTGATTTATGGTACTCAAGGTGTGTGTGTGTGTGTGTGTGTGTGTGTGTGTGTGTTCATGTGTATTTGTATGTGTGTGTGAGTGTGTTTGTGTGTGAGGGGAAATTAAGCTTTGATATCGCTCCGCAAAGGCATCATCCTCACTATAAAATACACAATTAAACCTGCATGGGAAAGAGAAAGCTGTGCTTTCTCTTTATACCAAAGGAAAAAAAAAAAGCTTTTAGTGAATAGAGGACGATGTCTTCTCGGGAAATAATGCGAGCCGGATAATTGGCAACGCTGATGGCTTGTTGGTTGGATACTTCAATAACAATTACCGCCTCCAGATTTGACGTTGGTCGGCATAAAACCCAACAAGGCTACCCCCATTTTGTTTGTTAGCCCATTAAGGTTAATCATAGTGTGATGCATATGCATACCAAGTAATCATTGCCGTCTTCATTCCTTTATTAATTCATGAAGCTGTTGTTGTTGTTGCTTCTGCCAGAATTGTTTCTTGTGAGAAAATGAGACACACACGACCTACACAAACATAATACATGTACACGGTCATATTCAGGTTAGGTCTTCGTGATCTGTAAATCCAAACAAGCTAAGCAGAAAAATCAAGTGATCAATTTGTGGAACATTGTCAGTATATAGAAAGTACTTCCGCCTGATCTCGATGCTTGTTGCATAGATCTCATGCGTCCCCAGGAAATTAAGCTTCATAGTGATAGTGATGCTTTTAGACCTATACAATATCTCGTGGGAACAAAAAAAAAAAAAAAAAAAAAAAGAACTAAGGAAAGACTTGAAGTGAGACTACGGAGGCCGCGATCTGTACGAAAGTTACTAGAACCAAACAGAAATTCCACACGATGGAATTTCACCAGCTGCCTAAAGATATCGATTAATAGGGACTCCGCGATCCTAGTGTTACATCGTTCCGGTTCGAAAAGCAGTACAACTTGTACAGGGAGCACAATGGGGAAATTAAAACAAGATGACCCAAAGCAGACGAATACGAGAAACTCTAAACTTCCGCGGCAGATAATTGCGCAGCCACGGTAATTTACCTCAAATGGAGTCGGACGCTGATGTTCTGTACACTAGTATATTGCCTGACACGCAGTGGAAAAAGGACACTAAATCTAAACTAAATAAGAAAGACCATTAAGTTTAGGACTCACAATAGTCATGTTCAACGAAACAGGTACTATCGGTCTCTCACATAGTTTTTGTGCGAATGAAAGAGTAGTTAGTGACATTATCGCATCACATCACGTTTCCCTTTCGTTTTCACTTGAATCTCCACTTATAATGTCCCAGTGATCGAAACACATTCAAGTAAAATGAATCATACTCCTAATTGTTAAATCATTCTATATAGAGTTGTTTTAATTTGCACGTCATGGCCATTTCAAAAGGGGTTGCTACTTTTCATGTCGCAAAATGCGGGTCTTTTTGTTCCAATATAAAATTATATGAAAAAAAATGTGCTACTCAATGGGAAACCAAAATTCAAAGATTTTATAACACTTTCAGTGTTCTGTTGTTTTTGTTTTTGTTTTAGATTTGTGTAATCTTCTTATCAAAGTAAGCCTAAATGAAGAGGGGGGTTATTTAAGTTTGCCATGCACTTTTGGATTGAAAAATATAAACTCACCTAAATTTTGGCAGTAGTTGTTTTCTTGTTTTCCCAGCTGGCCTCAAAACGCTCCGTCTTAGGTGTTAGTTCGCCATCACCTTATCATAAAAAATAATATAAAGTAAGAAAAAAAAAATATATATGAATACATACATAGGACATATATACATCCGGTATCCCTTGCCTTCAGCACAGAGTATCCTTAATGAATGCAGCTCGACGGTTTCAAGGGAAAACGACATCAGCATGCCGAAAAGCTGCGGGACATTCTAATTACCATCTCTCTCGCTCTCTCTCTCTCTCTCTCTTTCTATCTATTTTCATCTCTTTTTGTCTTAAGCACGGGAAAATGTTGCCCCAGTATGAAGGGTAACATTCATGATATACCATGCAATGTGCCTTCAGTTGAGAAACTATATAAGGGCAGGCTTACACCTCAAGAGCGAGAAACATCAGTACAAAGGGACAGATGGGCGAAACACGTGCAGCCTTCAGCAAGGCTAACACGCCATGTTACATCGATGGGTCGTCAGGAAATTACAAGACAGGTGTATCCTCGCACGAGCAAGAAAAGTCATTGCAAGAGTGATAGACCTGCGGAAAACGTTAAAGGCCAATACCGGTTGTTGTTGTTTTCTTTTCTTTTCTTTTCTTTTGTTGTTATTGTTGTGTGTTTGTTTGTTTGTTTGTATTGGTTTTTTTTTTTTAATTAGACGAAGTCTCATAATCTGTATGACGAATATCCTTTCTATCAATTAGAATGTCCCGCAGCTTTTCAGCATGCTGATGTCGTTTTCCCTGGAAACCGTCGAGCTGCATATACTCTGTGCTGAAGGCAAGGGATACCGGATGTATGTCCTATGTATGTATTCATATATATATATATATATATATATATATATATGGACCTTCCCCTCGACTCAGCATAACTTCCATGTTCCCTCGCCATGTCTTTTGTTAGTCACATTTATATCACAGAAACATGCAAGTTATGCTGAGTCAAGAGGAAGGTGCATTCCATTGTCTTTTGTTAAAAATTTCAATACTTTAGCAATGATTGACAGATGAAGTTATCTCAAGAATATTGGTTTGGAAGGATTTTTTGTGGGCGTTCCCAAGTAATCTGAAGAAAAATAGAAGAAAAAATCGTTAAAAAATATATGGAATGTTTCTACATATTCGTTTCACCGCAAAAGTGATGTTGAGGGTATCATAAATCAACACAAATCGACATGCATTTGGATTTCAGGGCCCCTTTAAAATGGCAGATGTTAGAGAATAAACACGGCACTTGTATGTTATCAGTGATACTACTATAGATATCTCTTCTACCTTGATTTTTCTGTCCGTGCGGAAAAAAAAAAAGAGGGGTGCATGAATTTCCACAATGCACAAACGTGAACTTACTTTGTATATGCCATGTCTCCACAGTATAATGCACGATGATATGATTAACTGCCTAGAATACGAATGTTTGTCGCATAACCAACTAAAATAGGAAAAGAGCATATTCGGGTGTATCTCGAAGCCATCCTGTACAGTTGAGACTCGCAGATAACAGGATGTATTCTGAATGAGCAGATTGAAGGCGATTTGACGATTTCTCTTTCCCAGCCCAGTTATGTTATATTTACACATAAAGCATGCAATTAGATTTACGTAAGTGGCTGAGTAACGTACCATTTCTGGGAATAAAGATGAAAAACAAATCGGCGGAGACCATGCGAATATCAAGATACTAGTACAACGACGGCATATATACCGACGAGGCGTTCACATCTAACCTAGATGTGCTGATCGCTGCCAAGTTGAAACCGCTTCCAAGTTCTGGGCTGAAACGCACGGCGTCGCCATCCTGAATGAAGCCGAGGGATTAGCATACATCGCCTCTTTCTTCTACGCTGATTGTCTTCCTGACAAACTACAGGCAGTGTTCATCTTCTTCTCTCGCACGATTGTTGACAGGATTAAATTTGCACTATACGGCGCTAGGTAATCATCGGAAAGAGTATAAAGCCCGCCAACTTTTCGTGCTCCGTCGTCGACAACTTGAAAACCACCAATGGATTCCGTCGGCTGCGCAGAAGACACTAATCTTGTCGCAAAACAACGGAGACTGGAAAGAGGGAAAGTAGAATGTGAGAGGACAGAATACGAAGGGAGTGGAGATAGGGGGCGGATAAGGAGAGAGAGAAAAGGATATATACATAGTGTGGGGGACGCGGTGTCGTCACATACCATGAAGTAAAGAAGCAGCTCTTTTTTTACGACTTGTCTGCCTTCGAGAAAAGGAATGATCGATGAAGAGTCATTCTCACCATTTCCTCTTGCAGTCAATGAGAAGGCCCTGGGGTCAATGATGGTGATGGCGGGATAGTGACGGGTAAACGCTCTCTCATTCATTTTCCTGCGCTATATACAATATCAACATCTACAGCTATAAAACACATTTCCTTCTCACATCAAAAAGTTAGCGTAATTTCTCATACAACACAATAGCACACTCTCGCATAGTGGTATGACTCATGTTCAGATTAGGGTTAGGGTTAGATTTAGGATAAGAAGTTGGGTTAGGGATATAGGATTAGTTAGGTTTAGGGTTAGGGTCAGGGGAAAGGTCTGGGGTAGTTGTCCAGGGGCAATTGTTATAGAACCGCATAGATATACATGTATATTTATGTATATAACTTATTCGTATTCCAAAATGTCGTGTCATTGACGGTGTTTTTTTTTATTGTACCTGTGCTTGGTAAGAATATTCATTTGTATTGCACTTGTTATCTTCATTAGAAAATGAGATAAAATAGAATGAATAGACATACACATACAAATACACATACACATACACAATACCATCCACATAAGGTGTGCTATACAGTGGTCATATACTTATGTATAGGAAAATAGCATTCAACACACACATACTGATGATTTTCGACATGCACTCATCAGAGTAAAATCGCACGAATGAACAGAAAGCCAGAAACGAAACAATATAAAGGAATCGAAGGAAGCCATACGGGCGAAATGGCGAGCTGTGGTGCTGTGGTTGGAGTATGTGTGTGTTGAATGCTATTTTCCGATTTTGCAGTTATTCACTTATGTATAGATACACACGCAAAGAATTTTGCATAACTTAACATAAAGCATAACTCATTGCATAGAACAACGAAGGCGTTACGATGTACTACATACATTGCTGTTGTGGTTTTATTCAAACTAAGAAATCTCTTCACTCAACCAAAAATCAATACCTCCAGACAAGACTAGTGTAGTACCGCACCACCACGATCTTATCACTGTTTTATGAGAAGGTTTAGGCAAAATCTGAACAACTTATCCTCGGTGGAGGAAGAAGCGATGTGCCGTGAAAGGAGAAACATTAAAGAGTCCACATTCAAGAAAATTAAGGATAAGATGGCAGTAATTATGGCACAACCATTCCGCCCTAAGTCATCAATAAAAACCAGACTCAGATTTCCTGTTGGAGTTTATACAAAGACATGATGTTGACGGGAATATAATATAGCTCAATTATATATCTCGTGTAGTCGTTGTTGAATAATGGTATCATCGTTCATTGCATGCTACAGTGTATCAAGCCATTGCAAAATGTCGCTGTAACTCGCCTCTAAGAATATCACGAAGAAAGAAAACACAAATGAATGAAAATGGGGATGTAGAACGCAATGATATCTATAAACGCGCGGCTGGGATGGTAATGCAACACACGATCAAACTGCCTGGCCCAGCAGGGTCCACTTAGCATGCTCATAGCAGTGCTATACATGACCGCTGACAATGGACTCGATTGCAAATCATGGTCCTTTCTCCGGTTACAGCTCGTCATTCCGAAGGTTCGTTATTCCGAAGGATCTTTATTCCTAAGATTCGTTATTCCTAAGGTTCATTGTTCCGAATTTCATTTTCGGATTAACCGATATTCGGAATAACGAACATTCGGAATAACGCCACAAATTTTCGGGTTAACGAACCCTTTTTCATTTTCGGATTAACGAACCTCTAGGTATAGGGAATTTGCGTGTTTCGGATTAACGACCCTTCGGAACAACGAACCTTCGGAATAGCGAACCTTCGGAATAGCGAACCTTCGGAATAACGAACAGCACCCCTTTCTCCATGGGCATGTTAAAAAAAAAAAAATCTATGCATAAGAATAAAAAACAAAACAGAACAAGGGTGAGTCAAAAAGGACAACTTGGACAAGACAAGAAGAGACTATAGAAGACTGAAGACATACTTTAGAGGACGGGAATAGTAGGAGAGTAGACGGACAAGGACATGGATAGGGAATAGTGTACTAATGATTATGGCATATTGAAAATAATGTCGATATTGACGGCGATTAAAATGATGATGCTAATGATAAGTAATTACTATCATCACTAGTCTTGTATCACTATAATAATTACAGTCAGAAGGAGAAGAGAAATGTTTACAGAAAGAATTACGAAATATGCAACACACACTAATACGTTGGTGAGGAAAACAGAACGCCAAAACGTTCCAAATAAATCCATAGGCAGCAAGCTTGTACCATGAATCTACAAATGTGTAGTATTTTGCATTATTTTTTCTTAAAAATCAGCTGACAACTGATAAATAAAAAATTGATTAAAAAACAGAAACAAAAACAAAAAGGCATGAGTCATACTCACTTTAATGCAATCTGCGTTTTTGTTCTAATTTGTCATTTTTACGATGTTTACATTTTTAAATGATAAATCAGGGGGACAAAGGTCATCTTGAAGAGGAAAAAAGAATATGCATGGGTCTGAACTAAATTAGGAGTAAGCGAGCAAACCGCTGGCCCCTACAGACCTCATTATTCATATTCTTTTCTTTGAAGCGAAGATTTTATTAAGCCGTCAGTGCATAATTATGGCCAATATGTACCCGTGTCTTCGGTGAGATTTATAATATGGTCTTCATCACACATCGAAAATTCACTATCGTCAGTAGTCTACATTTTATTGGGATTCGAGATTTCACTTTTTAAAGTATACGTATCTGTTTCTTTCTTGTTTTTGTCTTTTCAAGGTAGTCATGTTGTTGTTTTTTTCTGATCAATCAGAGAAAAGTTTGGCGTCCGTGAAGATGGTATATATATATATATATATATATATATATATATATAGAGAGAGAGAGAGAGAGAGAGAGAGAGAGAGAGAGAGAGGGGGGGGGGGGGGAGAAGGGAGAGTGCGAGAAGGGGTTTCAACCGTGTACAGAATCAGTGTAGCTCCTTCATTATTTATTCAGTGCGAGAAGATAAGAGCCTTCGCGGGCGTAGCTAGTGATCAATGTATGTGGTTTATTACCAAGCTTTCGGTCTTTTTAAGACCTTCATCAGGGCTGTGAAATGATAAACAAAGTGACTCACTCGTATGGCTGCACTCGTAACAGTATAAATCTGATTAACATGAGTCTGTAATGACCATGTCATCAAATATTCGTAGTTATATCACAAAATACAATAATAATAACTATATACATATTCAATTTCATATTATTGGGTGCATTTCATAAAAATATAAATATATATAAATACACACACACACACATACACATACACACACACACACACACATATATATATATATATATATATATATATATATATATATATATATACATATATGTATATATATACATATGCATATACAGTGTATATGCATATATATATATATATATATATATATATATATATATATAAAATATATATATCTGAGATAAAAACGCACAGTTATTATATAGGTTGATATATACCAAAAGCATGCAGGCAGCCATTTCCGATATATGCGATACAGCCTTGTTCATGTATCTGCGTTTCCTTCGAGACTGTTATTGACATTATATTCACGATTTACGTAAGCTGGCAAGGACAATAATTTGGAAAGACTTCTGCTCTTCCGCCTCACCCCTCCTACTCCTTCTTCTTCTAGTCATTGTCATTAATATCATTAGTATGATTATTATCGTCATCATCATTCTTAACGTTACTATATACTTTTATCATTTTCTATAGAATTAACATTCCAAACTTGTTGTGTGTTTAATAAATCATCAGTTCGTATTGAGAAATGGAAAACGAAATTTAAAGACACCGTGTTGCAGACCTCACTGACAAGCCATATTCATCATGATCTGTTCCATCACAAAAAATTATCATTTCAAACTTGCTGTGGGTTCAGAAATCATATTCATATTCGATAGAAACGGAAAAGGGAATTAAAATGACATGGGGTTGCAGACTTCCTTCACAATTCATCATGCTTCGTCTCATCACAAAGTCTTTCCTAGGCAATCTCGCGGTTATCATGGGACTTACCTAGCATTGCAATAACGAATGAAGACGGGACAAATTTCGGTCTACGGGGAAATTGGAAGGTGGAATGACTAGCATGTCAACGGATTTTCAAATTAGTGAATCACTCCATGATTACTGAATACAAGCAGTTACTATATCATAGTTACGATTTGTTTGTAATCACTGCTGGTTCCCAAGGGTCGGTGCTGCTGACACTATCATCCCTATTACAATGTACCACTTCCATTATTACCATCCTGTTTTAGTATACAGAACTCGTGGGAATGGAAACGGGCCAACGTCGTGCCGCTACGGGCGAAACCCTATATATATATTATATATATATATATATGTATATATATATATATATATATATATATATATATATATATATATATATATATATATATGTATCTGCTTCTTGAGACATGTCTGTATCGTATCAGGACAACTCCCCCGGAGGACTAGTCCCCCGGGGACTACTCCCATCTGACAGCTCCCCCGGAGGACCACTCCCCCGGAGGACGTCTCCCCCGGAGGACTACTCCCCCGGAGGACGTCTCCCCCGGGGGACAACTCCCCCGGGGGACAACTCCCCCGGGGGACAACTCCCCCGGGGGACAACTCCCCCGGGGGACAACTCCCCCGGGGGACAACTCCCCCGAGGGACCACTCCCCCGGAGGACCACTCCCCCGGAGGACCACTCCCCCGGCGGACCACTCCCCCGGGGGACAACTCCCCCGGGGACAACTCCCCCGGGGGACAACTCCCCCGGAGGACAACTCCCCCGGAGGACAACTCCCACCTGACAACTGCCCCGGGGACGTCTCCTGGGGGACAATCCCATAACTGAACAGAGATGTTTCTTACTCGTGTCCTAGAAATTAAAATTGAATTCATCTGTGTAAAAACAGTATTCTTTTTATACAGAATTTAAATTAAAGTTAACGTTACCTAAGACACGTCCATCTTTATAACAAAGTTTTTGAAATCTCAGCACAATGTTTTTACTTTTGTACACGCTACATGTAATGTCGAAAAAAGTAGAAACGCAGGTCCATTTTATCACTGAAAGTTGGTCAAGAGATAAACACATTGACGGAAACACGCTTTTGAGGGGAGAGTTCATTCCTTAGCATGTACCTGTTATTCTTCATTATTTTATAATATTTTATGAAGTCAATTCTTTGATGATTTTCCTTTTCATTTTGCAATTCATGATTATGACAAGTATATTGTGTGAACAACGTATCAAATAATTGCCATGATAATCCTAAAAAGACAATGGCTTATTAATTAAGTTTCAGTGGTAGTTGATAAATGAAAAAATCTGTGTGAAAAAGAGAAACTTTACTTTTCTAAAAAAAAAAGGGAGATGCCAAATGTTTGAAATTAGTACAGTTTGAACGCAGAGACTAGTGCCTAGCTATGCAGCACCAACCAATCCCCACAGAGATGATGCTGTTGCTATGCTCTATAGTTACCCCTCTCTAGAAACCCCGGAGGTAGATGTACTACCTCAGCAAACTTCCTTACTTGCACCCAAGACCTAGAAGAATAAAAACATATCAACCTATCACCTGCGTGTTAACAAAATGTGCACATATGCTTTTTGACCAGTGTCCGTTTCTTCCCTTGGGCATCCGATGCAATCGATATCGCTAAAGCATTTGCATTGTTCAAACTCGTCATGATTGTAATACAACAAATTACTGCCAAGATCGTGTGCTTATTCTGACTGATTAAAGAAACAACTAAGGAACTCTCTAAATAACAGGCTAAATATTACAGTCTTCATCCCTTGATATCTCTTAGAGATGGGTTAAAGAGGAAGACATTTTCAGAACATGCTCATCACACCTTAGTTTGATGACTTTGTGCCTACTGACACCATTTAAAAAAAAAAAAAAAGAACGAAAAATGCGAAATCCAGGGTGCCCCGGCCGAAAAGCTGGTCGCCGTTTCGGCTTTAAAAAGACATTTCTGGTTATAACTCGGCTATTTTTTGGTCAATTGTGATGGTTTTGGTGTCTAATCCCATGTTTTGGGGTCAAGGAAATGGATTATAATGATAATTTTAGTGTAAAACCTAATCTTCCACATGATACTAACCTGTTGCCCATATTTAGGCATTTCCTTGCCTTTTACCCCTACCCCAACTGCCATTTTTTGCATTTTTTTTCTGTATTTTTTCAAGTAGTATTGACTACCATACTCTTAATAACAAGTTCTAGCAATCAATCTGGTGTTTTCTACCAACAATAGTACAGCAAGGGTTATGTTATACGTGTGTCATGCAGATACCGGTATGTGGCTGGTGCATTCAGGATGCATGGTAACTGTGCAACCAGTGCTAATACTGTTTCAGCATTATAGTGCCTAATGCCGGTTGGAAGATATTACCTTTTTACACGTTCAAGTCTTTTCAGGAACAGAATATTCATATTCTTTTCTGTCAATTATTTCTCCGACATTTAGAATTGTAATGATGTTCAGATAAATTCACAGTCAACATAACAAACGAAAATTGCACAATGAAATTACTGACAGTGACATACAGGATAGTAACTATCATAAGAATCTAAGATAAAAATCATAACCCCATTAAAAGGGTATTTCTAACAACATATTCCTTTGTAGAGGGAGACAAACTGAAGAAACTCAAAAACTTGAGCCTTCACCCCTCTGAATGATATCTTTCTTTCATTTAACATATTCCTTATCATAATCATGAATTGCAAAAAGAAAAAGAAAGTCATCAAAGAATGGACTTCTTAAAATATTATAAAATAATGAAGAATAACAGGTACATGCTAAGGAATGAACTCTCCCCTCAAAAGCGTGTATCCGTCAATGTGTTTATCTCTTGACCAATTTTCAGTGATAAAATGGACCTGCGTTTCTACTTTTTTCGACATTACATGTAGCGTGTACAATGGTAAAAACTTTGTGCTGAGATTTCAAAAACTTTGTTATAAAGATGGACGTGCAACTTTAATTCAAATTTTATTTAAAAAGAATACTGTTTTTACACAGATGAATTTAATTCTAATTTCTAGGACACACACACACACACACACACACAAATCTCTGTTCAGTATGGGATTGTCCCCCAGGAGACGTCCCCGGGGCAGTTGTCCTCCGGGGGAGTTGTCCTCCGGGGGAGTTGTCCCCCGGGGGAGTTGTCCTCCGGGGGAGTTGTCCCCCGGGGGAGTGGTCCCCCGGGGGAGTGGTCCTCCGGGGGAGTGGTCCCCCGGGGGAGTTGTCCCCGGGGGAGTGGTCCCCCGGGGGAGTTGTCCCCCGGGGGAGTTGTCCTCCGGGGGAGTTGTCCCCCGGGGAGTTGTCCCCCGGGGGAGTTGTCCTCCGGGGGAGTTGTCCCCCGGGGCAGTTGTCCTCCGGGGGAGTTGTCCTCCGGGGCAGTCGTCCTCCGGGGGAGTCGTCCTCCGGGGGAGACATCCTCCGGGGGAGTAGTCCTCCGGGGGAGACGTCCTCCGGGGGAGTTGTCAGGTGGAAGTAGTCCCCGGGGGAGTTGTCCTCTGGGGGACAAGTCCTAGACCCGTCTGTATTCATAACATAATACACGTATATTTGTCGGTAACACTAGTGTTCGTGTTTCTGTGTGCGTGTATGTGTGTATGTGCGTTTGGAAAGCCTATGGGCGTACTTAATTAACTTTGCAGGTCTGTGTATTATGGTGCTGTGGAGTTAAACGCGGAAGGACAGAATAAATTTCGTTAACTGCTTTCATTCTTAAAAAATAGTTCCTGAATCAATGGGTGGTTAGGCCTAAGATGTAAATTTGTTAGTAAACGATTGATGATTGCACTGAAAGTTTCAGATGGTCGTTTTTAATATGAACATTCAAGTGAATCCTTATGATTGGTGCAATAGTTATGTGTTGAACGAAAAAAAAAAAAGACTATGAAAAAAAAAAAAAAAACGCTTTCACATCAGAACCTGTTTCGATGCATTTGCCATATGAACTTTGCAAAGAAACACGATTCCAAACTGGTATGAAGTTTGCAATTAAGGCAAGTCTGCTGGGGCATACCCCACATATTAATGACTTGTCAATTTAAAAAGGTATATATAAAGGCGAATATCTGTAGAATAATCAAGGCCACCTATATTCTACGTTTGTCAAGTGGTATAGGAGTGTATTTCAATAAGGTAAGTGTGAACTGGGAGTCATTGTTGAGCTTTACAGTTGTTCCAAAACACTTCTAAGAAAAATCTGGAAGCACCAAATAACTATCTGCCCACTGCATGTGACTTCTTCGGCAAAACGTAAATCAAAAGCAACAGATTTACCGAGCGTTCAAGGTCGACAAGACGCACAGCTATCGTGGTAAACTCTCGCCAAACCACGCAGGCTCGTACGTCGTGCGTGAGTGAAGTCGACAAGCAGCTGTGATTGCGGAGAAATCGGCGCCCACAAAATGCCTCGTTGACCTTTTCCGAAGAAACAGCAGCGAGCGGCTATTTTCGATCGCGCGGGGCGTCTCAAATATCAAAACAGCGCGGTTTCCCCGGGGGCAATTACTTCGTGTGTCTGTCTTCATTTGGCAACCTGTCTTCTCTGGTCTCCGTCGAGGGAAGGCAATAATAACAAAATTTCCTCCATTTCATTTGCAACCGGACACGGAAACCCCATGATAAAATCAGGTCTTCTGCAATACTGGTGGCATATCGTTATAAGCGAGTTGACAAGCATATCATATCATTCTATAATTATGTGCATAAGGAACATCTCATAGAAGTCATTCGAGAGCCTCGATATTTATGAGGTGAACTACTGTACGAAGAGATAACGTTGGATACATGTATTAACGCACTGGTTCGATTAAAAAAAAAAAATAGTTGATTTCAAAATATCAGGGCAGTGTCAGTGTAGTGCAATCTGGTTAACAAAAAAAAAAAAAAAAAACCCAACAAAACAAACAAACATTGTAAAAGGAAGCAGTTAATTAATAACATGTTATAATTTCACAAGACTTACCAGACCCCTCCAAAAAAAAAAAAGAAAGAAAGAAAAGAAGTGATTTTGGGCACAATCAATACCGAGACTGAATGAGGTGGCGTCATACTAATACATGTTCCTGACTAATGGTGCTTGCCTTTTGAGGATTTGACTATTCTAAACCCCTTTTCCTTGAATATGACAAATTTGTGAAGAATGCAGCTCTAGAATAAATGCGAAAATTGGTGTGATGGATACCATAAGTTGTTAGAATTTTCAAATGAAATCAAAGAAAATTCATGTGAAGGTAAATTGAAGACGTGACGGAATGACATCATCACCCAATCTCCTCATCTCATTTATGTGCATCCAACAGAGTATTAGGAGTTAAGCAGAAATAAAGTTAATTAACCCGGAAGTACCAATCACTTTCAGCAACATTTCTAGTGAATTTTCACAATTCATCCATTTATTTTGCAATATCAATTTAGTTGACATCATTCATGAATATTCACAATTTATAAATATACAAATTTGTTTGAAATAAATTACACACAATAAAGCTTTAATCAAAACCAATGATATTACATTGTAATAAGGCATGTGTATATCAGAAAGGCAAAAAGGGTCATTTCATAACATATGGCCCACATTAATTCAAAGCTTATTCCATGGAATAACACTAATGTAAAATAGGTGAATCGTTTACACACCTTCACTACTGGATGACTTTTTGCATCAAATGTGATACATCATGCACATTTACAGTCAAATTTGCATAATCCACAGACTAAATTTATACTATCTTGTACCATCGAGAATTCAGTCCTATGATTCTCAATTGTAACATTTTTCTATAATGATCTTCAATACACATGCAGAGTTCATGACTTGTTTATCCTGTTTGGATAAAAAAATAGTTCTCATATGCAGCATCCCCCCCCCCCAAAAAAAAAAAAAAATGAATGGTATACTTGTTAAAAGTATTGAACACTATTATGGGGGTGGCATAATTAAATTACCATTGTCCCATAGAATTGTATTGAAAGAGTAATAAGGTCTATCCCACAGTAAATATGCTTTGACCACTCACCCCCACCCCCTTCAAAAATTAAGATAAAATAAAATAAGAATGTTAATACAGAGCCAAACACATGTTGCAAAGTTGCAAAAGGAGAAGTTAATCCAGTTGATGCAGGCTCTGTTACACCATATTCTAAGTCAAATCTTGAGTTCAGAACACAATTCAAGCTCAGCCCAGCCTTCAGTCAATAAAGAACATACATGTATTTCACCAGATGAATTCTTTTTATAGTCGGTGGTATTTCAATGTGAAAACCACGCAATCACAATGCTACATGCACATGGCTCACATGTGACACTTTTGAGTTTACATCTCCCTACACATGAGAAATCATGGCAAGATTAGCCAATCACATCTTTTGAGTTGCGGCAAAGATTAAAAGCTGAGTAAAAAGAAGATGCACATATTACTCAGTGTCAGAGATTTAAAAAAAAGACATTATTCAAAATACCACTTCTGTGAAAAATACAGCTCTAGAATAAATGCAAAAATTGGTGTGATGGATACCATAACTTTTTAAAATTTTCAAATGAAATCAAAGAAAATTGATGTGAAGTTGTGACAAAGATTAAATGCTGAGTAAAAAGAGGGAAACATATTACTCAGTGTCAGAGATTAAAAAAAACAAACACCACACTATTCAAAATACCACTTGAAGGATATTCATCATAACAGAGATCATGCTATTATCATAGTACTCACTTCATCTTTGAGTGAAATTCATTCATGGTGTAAGTTATGAGGTAGATTCATTGTACACCAGAGTCATCAATGTCTGAAAAAATGAATCCTATTCTGTTAAAGCCACTTTTGTAGATACATGGTGTATAAAAATCAATTTGATATACATATAACACTGTAACAGTGCGAGAACAAATTGATTATATCCATATAGTAGCATAGTTTAAAAAGAGCTCGTAAGAAAATTCTTTTGATGCCATCTCCTGCAAAGAACTGGGATGTTTCTGAAAAATGATAACACTCACAAGTGTATGATGCGTTTACACCATGTTCCTGGTGGCCATGGCAGTCACGTTTCAGGCCATCATGGAAAATAGATGGATGTGACAGTACGTGGTGGAACGGGACAGGCCTTGATTGCCGTGGATGCCATGTCAGATTTTTAAACTTTCAAAAAAAATTGCCATGGAAGTCCCGGCGCTAATGAGAAACTTTGCAGGCCGTAATAAAATGGGATTAATACAGCAAATTGTGACAGAATGTAATACACAGTAACAAAACTGAGAGGCGGTCAGTGGTGTGATGCAACAGAAAATATTATGTAGTTTAGCCTGACCAGACACCATCAAACATTGTCTGATAGCTACATATTCACAGGAGCCAGGACTGGAATGAACAAGACTAGAATTCAGAGGGGAAAAAAAACCAGGAGTATATCAAATCTACCCACAGTGCACAATGTTTCGGGCAAACAGGGCTGACATGGCCGCCGGGAACATGGTGCAAACATAGCATAAGATCACAGAAAGAATTGGTGAGGGTAAAATCACCTGCTCAATAGCACCTTCATTTATAACCACACAACTTGTGCAACAAAACAATTAACGTTCACAAATACCTTGCACCAAAGTCATGTGTACTTCTCAATCCCCGCAGCGACACTTGTGACTACTAATTCTACTAGTTAACCTCACGCGTGATTTTAATTGCTATGCAGGATGAGAAAATTTGACTGAAGTATAGCAAATAATTCATGCTATGACAAGATACTTGTGGTACACATGTACCAAGAATATTCATGTTATAATGAAATCTCAATAACATTGTCGCCAGGAGGTTGCCTCATAAAAGTATGAAGGACTTGCAGAAGGTCAAGACACACTAAGCCATGCTTGCATTGAATACACAGTACAACATTAAATTCATAAACATGTACACTGCAGTCATGTGTATTTGGAATCAAGCAATAAAATCACCAGACTATATAGCATGAATGTTTACTTTATTTGTGGGTCTGCATGAGCAAATGTCCCACAGGGACCGAGAAGGGGGAGAGGAAATAATTAACTTGTTTCTAATGACAAGCTTTCTATCTGTTACTACCATCCATATGGAAGTGGAAGCATCTGCAGATCATAGTCAAAGAATCAGTCACCCCTTCTACCACCACACAAGCATAACTTGCTGCTGACATGACACCTATGTACACTGCACAGCGAGTGTTACCCATCAGCTTCATATGTGACGCAGTGCAACCTACACTACATGTTTTTGCAAGTGTGATAAATATAACATTTATGCCTAGTTGTAAATCTTTGAAACCCATATATTGGAAAGTCAAGAGTCAACCCCTCCCCCACCCTTCCTTTCATTCAATCTTGTAGAGAGGAGAGCAAGCACAAGAATAACTACAGTTTCTGGTTTCATTACATGGCTGTATACATTCATTACAAAGAGGCTGGCTTACTGCTTGCAGTGTGACAAGAACTGACAAATGACGTCTTAAAAAAAATAATCTCATGATAATACTTGCTGTACAAATTCTACAAATTTCAAAGACTGAATGTACATAAATCAGTACGAAATTTGGCTCGGCCAAGGAATGATTAAAAGTATTTTGTCAAAATCTAATTTCTATCATACTTTATCTCGGCATAAATGATTTAATGCAATAAATCTATAAACTGGGAGCCATTCTCGCCCAGTGTTTGATCAACTGGTGGGCAATGGCGTTACCAGGGGGGACGAACATGCCTGACCCCGCTCCCAGGTTCGAGGTCGCTCCCAGCATCTCGACGACCTCGTGGCGCGTGAACCACCGCGCATCTTCCAGTTCCTCCATATCCACGGTGATCTTGGAGGAGACCGCCTGGGCGATGCATCCGATCATGAGCTGGGAGGGCATCGGCCAGGGCTGGGAGGAGTGGTACTGGACCTTGCCCACAATGATCCCACTCTCCTCCTTCACCTCTCGTCTCACCGCATCCTCTATCGTCTCCCCTAGATACCAGCCGGAGTGGGCGGAGCCAAGCATCAGGTGGAAATGTGAATGGGAACATGAATTGAGGAGAAAGTACAATATCAGACGATGGAGGAAAGACTAACAATTATGAATAAGGCAAAAATGATGCAGCAATATTACAAGACACTGAAATATTAAAACCAACGTGATTGAAAAGTTGGCTCAACTAATATTGTACATCTACACTATCATGTTGTAGAGTTTAAAGAATAATAATATGATTTAGTCTTAGTTGGAGATCATGAATAACTGCAAGCTAATACAATGTACAATGTTACTGTAACAGAATATTTCACACACTCAAAGAACCCCTTTCTCTTCCCTAATGACTGCTTTCCATAAATGACAACAGTGGAAAGCCAGAGTTCATAAACCCCTTATTCTGCAGCAATGCTAACCTCATTTTTCACAGATTTGGGTTCTACCATGACAAAAACTATATGATAATTTCTATATGTTGTTTAAGCAGAACACTACCTCGCGCACTTCCTTTGTAGTTGGTATACATTGTATGAGGATTTATGGCATCAATGCAATCATCACTTCTGGCTCTTCAGTGTGTACTGTTAAAGGGATATTACTGTACATAGACAGGTGACACTACATCTTAGGACTTAGGGTTAGGGTTAGGGTTGCGATACAAACTGTAGGGTTTTAGGTTCAGTTTGACATGAGGTTTAGGGCTGGGTTATGTTTGTGGGTAGAATCTAAGTTTGGTTTGCCATGCAGATACATTATTTCACAGGAGCAAGTGTCAGAGGTGCAAATGTCATGGAACCACACAGACACAAATACATTTACCCATAAACTGAATTACAGGAGGAATGGACAAGGCTCAGCTAAGAATTTCACAAATTGTACCTGGTTCCATGAAACCAGCAAGACACGAATACATCTTTCCAGGAAAGCCCTTCTTTCTGCCAAGGAGAACACTCTTGCCGTCTTCGGACACTACAAGCATGATCGCCACAGGATCCAGTCGTGGGTAGCAAGTGTTGTGTACTCCTTTGAGGCTTCGACACCCTGGGGATTTCAGGAAATGTCGGCAAATCAAAATACAACACTGTGCTATCTCCAATACTGTACAAGGCAAGAAGTTTGGGGATGTTTTGCAATTAATAACTAGATGACTGAGTTCAGCACCAATAGCATTCACTTCTGCAGGACTTTTTTTTTCAAGTTTAAGGCATGGGTATTGGAAGTGAAGAATTCAAAATTTTCAGCATCTGATAATCTAAACATAATGCAAATTCATTGGCCAATCACTCCTTTATACATTCTTAAATAATTTCTTAAATTCATATACATTCTTTGGTAATTCAAATATGTCTTATGTATATCTCTCAATCAGTTAATATGCTTAAATTACAGATCACCTCAATACGTGTCTATTCAAAATGAATAATAAATAGTTCACCCTCTATGGTGCATATCCTCTTGTATCCTGCATCTGCCATCGTTGTCTTGGCCCCACAGGTTGGGCAGAACTTGTAGCGGTCGTGCCAGGCCAGCATGGACCTCCCCTGAGCGATAATACCAGCATCCTCCTCTCTTAGCGTCATGAGCGCCAATCTGTTCCTCCTAGATAAGGCCTCAGCCTCTGGCTTCACTTCCTGCATCTTTTCCTCCGGTATACTCGTCACATCCAGGGCAAACCACGCCCCTTCTTCCTGCTGGCCCTCTCCTCCATTTTGCTCCTGCTTTGGAGAGGCCTTCAGACTCTGGTGCACTGGTCCCACACCTAAGAAGACAGTGGAAGATTCCGCCTCATTCAAAGCAAAGGAGATCTCCCCATATGTGTATGCAGCAAGGGCATACTGGAACGATCCATCACTGCTCTCAGAAGGGGTGACGTAAGGGTTCAGGTCTCGGTAGAGCACATAGGTGGTGGTGGGATCTCTCATGGCGTCGTCCAGCCACTGTCGGTCAGTACGTCGGTGGCTCTGCCGATCCAGAGGATTGACACCAAAGAAATTGACCACATCCTTCTCAGCGGCCTTCTTGGCCTGTGGATCACTCCGCAAGAGACTGACCACTGAAGAGTGGTCCCAAAACTCAGCAATGTCCAGAGAGTTTTGCCCTGATTTGTTGCGGAGAAGTGGATCGCACCTGCATACATTAAGCAATTCACGCACACAAATAATGCATACACATCAAAACGAGCAATGTAATACTTGGCTGGAGGGATTACAGCATATACATGATCCTTTGATACCAGGGATGTGATGTCAAAAGGGCAGATCTATGCTAAAAGCATCTCCTATACAAGAAACACCAAAAGTTTGGTAATAATTACTCCTTTCCCCTTCAGGATATTTGCATGGATAAATGAGATAAGAGTAGATAGTGCAAGTTGCTGCTTTGTCAGGATCAACTTCTGCTTTTAATACATGTACCTACTCGTGCATTGTTGGGGACACTGTTTATATTTTTATTGCTCTCTTTCTTTCCTTCAACTTGAAGAATCTATGCTCAACAAAAGAAAACACTGAAGTCCATCAATGGTAAATCTACTATGAAGAGGAGGCCAAAAGATGTAATTTTCAAGTACCCAGTATTACAGTGGCAATGAAACGGTCAGACTTTCTTGGCATTTTTCTGATTTTTCTGATTTTTTTTTTTTTTTGCAGGTGCTTTTGATCTGAACAAGAAAAGAACAAAACTTTTGGCTCACCTCAAATCTTATATGGAAGAATGACTCATACATATAACTGAAATATTGCCTTTTCCTCTTACCAGAACAAAAACAAAAATAATTTCAATCTTATGAGTGTATAATTATACAATTTACACATTAGTCAAATTCTCATTCACAGTGACTCTATTTGCACTCCAAAAGACCTTTGGCTGTACGTCCTTTATAGCACAGGAAAATTGAACTGTGGACAGTGCTAAGCAAGACAAATAAACAAAACAAACAAATGAAAATTAAAAAAGATACTACCTTTCCTGTTTACACAATCTGACCATTCACTCACCCACAGTCTAACAGGAGCTTGACCACGTCGGCATGGCCATTGCGGGAGGCGAGCATTATGGCCGTCCAGCCCTGCTCGTTCCGCTCATCGAGACCGGTCTTCAGAGCCTTGAGCATGCGGGCGACCTTGGCACTGTCGCCCTGTGCAGCACCGCTCTGGAGCTGGCTGAGGATTTGCTCTCTGGGAGAGGTGGCGTCCCTGACCGTGGGATCCATCTTGGTTTGGTCCTGTAGCTGAATTTATTGAAGGCTGGCCCTCTAATCTGATCTTGATCCACCTGGAAACCAGAATATTATGAATGAGACACAGATCATCATCAGTCTTCTAAATGTGGACTATGAGCTGCCACAGTGTGAAGAACGAAGTTATGATTTCCCTTTGATCAATAACTGTGCATTCGATAAAAATGATCAGGAGCAAATATTTGTAGAGTGCTATTACAGAAGTGTATAAATGACATATATGTTTTTTCCAAGAATATAAGTTTATAGATTAGTGCTGGGTGTGTGTTATGGCACTATCATGTAAATTAATGAGGTATTCCACTGTCGTTCCTTTTCCTACAAATACTATTTCTGGACAGAATTGTCTTTTGTTTTATATATTTCAATAGGTGAAATTAAATGAATAAACATGCAAAAGTGACTTTATATTAGTGTTTAAATGAATTGCTCAGAAAGATGGCAGCATCAAACATCAACATCAAAGCCAAGAAGGCACAACACCATGAACATATACCAACAGGGCGCAGGGCTGCCAACACTGGAAACTAGTTGAGAGTGAGACTCCCATGGGCCAATGCTATATAAATTTAGGAGTCAAAATGAGTGAGATCAATAGAAATGCATGTAAATGAAATAAAGTTTTAGAGTGAGAAAGGACCAAAATGCGTGAGTCTCACGCTCAATGCGTGAGATCAATGCGTGAGAGTTGGCAGCCCTGAGACCACATCTATGTCTACAGGGAATTCTTCTGTGCATCCTTCGAAAAACTGACAAGTGCTTGAATAATTCAGCCAATACAATGAGATACATGTAGGCCAGTGACACATAACAAATACAAAACATTGCAAACTACAAAAATAAAATCCTTGCATTGTCTTTGTTTGCTCGGGGCTATTAACCATTACATAGCAATAGCTGGGATAACCAAGAAATGTCTTTAATTGTTTACAATTAGTTATACTACTAAAACTTGTTGGCTAGTTGTCAGGCACGCTTACAATATCTCTCTAGCCTACTTGCATTCAATGCTGCACAACACACACAATTCGCTGTGCAGTGGGCACCTAGCTCTAGCTCACTGTGCTACAAATCCACAGCTGATTTTTTATGGTCAATAAGACAATATTTACTTTGTAAATTGTGCAAAATCATGCCATGATCACGGCGATGATAATTATAAATACGTCATATAGGCGGACGACAACAGAAGCTTACCTACTAATCAGTAGTAATTGGGGATCGCGTTCATTAAATATGTAATATCACAGATTGGAGGGCTTACCTTCAATATTTTGTCTGTCTATCTCCCATTCCCCAACCTTGATCACACATTCAATTGACGAGGGTTTGCAACCACTTATTTACATGTATTGGCGTATTGCGTAAGAGTTGCAACGCCGAGACTGATAGCCTTAGCATAAGGGTGATATTATTTTCCTGTGTAGGTGGTAACATTACGGCTGCTATACCGCATTCATTCTTTCGAAAAACAACTAAAAAGAGTCTAGCAAACACGTACAAAATCTTGCACCACCGGCACTGCATTTGGGTGCCGTGCATGCACGGACTGAAGGAAAAGACACTGGCATCAGAGTTCCGTCCTGTCAAGAAGCCAAGCAAGGTGTTTGTTCTGGGAAACGTAAGTTTATACCGATATGATAGTAATGTCAGGTGAACTTGAGGCATTTCATATTCAATGTCATATTTCTCTGGCAGCTACTACGAACCGAACCGCTTGCACTGACTAACGTTAGTGTGCAGCTATAATCACCAGCTGTCTATGTTAAAGGGTGTGTACAGTTCTGGTCGAGGTGTAGATTTAGCTTTTAACATTTTGCGAGATATTCAGAAACCACTCTATGAGATGTCAAAGAGCATGCAGTTCTAAGGGGTATCAAAAGTTTATTCGATGAAAATCGGTTTTGAAATGGCTGAGATATGCAAAAACAAGGTGAAACAAAGAGATCCTAATAAAGTTGGGGCATGTCGCCTTTTATTATTATCACTTTTTTGGATATCTCAGCCATTTGAAAACCAATTTTCATCAAATAAACGTTGAATCCTTCTTAAAATTACATGCTCTTTCATATTTCATAAGAGGTTTTTCATTATCTCACTTAGGAATGTTCAAAACATGAATCCCTACCTCAACCAGTACTGTACAGTCCCTTTAACGTTACACTGTAAATTTAAATCAGATAGAAGTCTAGTCCCAGAAATGTAATATAATGTTGGATGCATGTTGTTATTGTAGGCTATAAAATTTGCTCTAAAAGTTTATGGTTCACTTTTAAAATAGGCACTACACAATAACCGATATAGACACTATGGAAAAATGAATGCATTTGTGCGCTTTACGGTTGCTCTCACCGTCTACGACTATTAATTGGTCCGTAGTAAATTTAATTGGGGTCGCTGCTGTGATTACGGTTGCTCTAATTCTAACGCCCTTCCCTGCGCTATGAAGAGATTGAGAATCAAGTAAACTTGATACTAGACAAACTTGCAGAAGAATGCATCTTATAGTTAGTGAAATGAGATTTGTTATGTGCTTTGTCTCTGACCATATGACCCAGGTTCCTTATGAGGTCCGGACCTTCCCTATAATACACACACCACTCACTGCACTGGCTGCTGAAGGAATACACCAACCATGAGAACTGTTCCTGTTCAAAAGTTGGCTGAATTGCAGAAGAATGCAGATAGAATCAGGAACATATGCATATTAGCTCATGTTGACCATGGTAAGAAAACATGTTTTTCAAATATGTATGGTCAGAAATTTCTTGTTTAAATTACAGTCTTTAGACAGCAGTGTATTCCTGAAGAAGTTTCATTTTCACAGATGTTCTATGATGTCTGTACAGTTAAAAATATATATATATATATAGTATGTGCAACCTCACAAAACCCAAGCACAGTTTTCATCTTTTCCTGAAAGACAACCGGAGTGCATTTTCTACCTCTGAAGTATATAAAGCTATGTCTGTGTTTTCTCAGACAATATTTAACAATGCTTCTTTAAATGTAAAGTTTTGACGTCAGCAATTTATTCCTTGTTTGCACAGAGTGAAAATTCTAGTATGCTACTTGTCAGAACACTTATCCAGAAAAGTATACTTTATTTATTACTTGTAATTTCGAGATAGGGGGATTACAGTGATCAAGATTAACCAATAGGAGGTGCAAACTTTACCAGGGATCTCAACAACTCTACAGTAACTGAACAATACTCTATTACAGTTCTCATTTCATAGTTCTGAATGTCAACTGAAACCTTGCGAATGGAATGGTGTTCACTTATAAATCAATGACAGACAATCAACTATGACTACAATTCACTAGATGTGATAACAATAATATCACAAGTGTGATGTGCTCAAGGGATATGAGGGATTGTTGGGAACCTTTTAGGGCCACCCCTGTTATATAGTTTTGCTTGGGGCTCATGTAGTAATGGCTGATTCAACACGACATTATGACTATAACATGTCAATACCAATTTGGGCCTTCTCATAGGTAAGAGATAACCAGAGAGATTATAGAAGAGAGTCTTTTTCATCTCTGTCATTATTCACCATCCATCCAGGCAAGACTACGCTGGCTGATGCACTTGTCTCCAGCAATGGCATCATCTCCTCCAGAATGGCGGGCAAACTCCGCTACATGGACAGCAGGGAGGATGAACAGCTACGGGGCATCACAATGAAGTCTAGTGCCATCTCTCTTCTTTACAGCCACAGAGAGGGTAATTCTAAGATACATGTTCTCATGCCTTCAAAAGAGGGTTTTTTTTTTGGGGGGGGGGGGGGAGGGAGGAGAGGGGGGCTTTTATGGCTAATATCAGATATTTTTGAGCAGCAGAAACAAGAGGGTGATGGTCAACAAGTAATGAATTTTCAGTAATTCATTACCAACAATGAGAATTTAAATGCGACAAGGACATGATGTGTTTATTTTTTAGTGTTTCACTTTGCCATTTGCTAATATATAGGTAGTAATTCGGGAGGCTGGCTTAATCTGTCCAGCACTTCATAGTAGCTTAAATATGTGTAATATCTAAAATGGGGTTATCATGGATCATATCACAATGATGAGCTGTTTGGCATCATGATTGCCATCCTCGATATCACTGGTTTAACAGAATTGGCTGTGACAGGATACTACTTGGAACCTCTGTCCATCATATACACAGAATCAGAAGAGCAGTTCGCATCACAACTGTCATATTTCAAAATTTCCTGACATTACGTAAAATTCTTCACTATATTGGTGCTCTTCTGGTAGCGGCGAATCTCACGAAGTGCGACTGTGCCGGGCCTATAGCGATGAGGTTTCTTCACTCCTGGTACTTTTCTTCTCAAATTTCTGACCTTCCCCAAGCACTCCAAGGCACGTTTTATAGAGCTTTTGGCAATATAGTGAAGAATTTTACGTAATGTCAGGAAATTTTGAAATATGACAGTTGTGATGCGAACTGACTTTCAAAAATTTATATTCCTTACTGTATTGTGTTTGCTAAAAAGGAGCCAGTGTGTTGATAAAGTAAGGGAGTCACTATGGGCATTTGGCTGCTGTTAAGAAAAATGAAGTCACCTTGAAGGGATTGGAATTCCCTGTAATCATATAAAATTGTGCTTTTGACCCTCCTGCCTGTACCCACTCTGTTACTGTAAAACCAGAAAGTTTTGTGTATGCATGAAACTTTTGCAAATTTTGTGAGGAGCCAAGATTCGTGAAAGTAAAATGCACATGAAAGTTTTGTCTACACAATGCACTGAATGCCAGTTGGCATTTCGTGGAAGTTTCATACCGCGAAAAGGGCTGTTGGCTTCAATAAGCCAGTTCACAGTTAGCTCATGGGCACATTGGTACAAATGACCTTTCTTTTTTCTCAATTGGTTAGGCACTTCACTTGTTTTCAAAGCAGCATGATGCATAAGCATGCTCACAATTTATGGAATTCACGTCCAAACAAAGAATGAACTTACGCAGAGCAGGTGACAAGAATGGTCTGCCAAATAACACTTTGGCAGGCATTCATTTTATTGTTTTGTGTTGAATGCATAAACAAACTTTTTTTTACCAACATTGCTAAATACCAGGCTTGTTGTCAGGTGGATGTGCTAGTAAGCACCATTTATAAGGGTTACATGAATAATCATTACATCAGGGATGCTTATCTCAGTGAATTCAAAAAACCAACATGCCTGATTGTACAAATAACCTTTTTCTGCTCATGCACAAAGTGGAACTGTAAACTGGCTTATTATGACAAAAGTTTCACGAATGCATTTGTATCTGCTTTACTGCACCTTTCTTCCCCAGAAGCTTGTAATGATCATTATATTGAGAGAGATAAAGAGAGACTGCTTTGATTTCTGTCCGTTAACATTTTCAGGTGAGGACTATCTTGTGAACGTCATCGACTCCCCTGGCCACGTGGACTTCTCCAGCGAAGTGTCCACAGCCGTAAGACTCTGTGAGGGTGCTCTTGTGGTGGTAGATGTTGTCGAAGGAGTTTCTCCTCAGGTAAGAATATGTTGGGTATATTGTGTGGATGTGAAGGTGACAGAGCTTCTGGAAATTATCTCCTATAGTTGCATATCATCGCTGGGGTGTATTGGTAATGTTTATGTTTGTACATATTTATTTATGCTGGAGAAACCCTAGTTTATTCGAATGAAGATATATGTATAGGAATCACTTCATGACCGAAATAATTCAAATTGAGAATTTGTTTTAGATGGGTTTCTGTTTCAAAATCTGATTTTCTATTATTTGGAAATTTCTTATGAACAATACTAATTACTATTATTACTTGTAAATATATGTGGCACTGTACAACGTGTACATCTATATAATTATATGAATCTGAAGTCCACGTGAAGCTTCATGCATGATTACTTTTCTGTACCATGCTCTGTCAGACCCATGTAGTCTTGCGTCAAGCCTGGCTGGAGCATATCAAACCCTGCCTGGTGCTGAACAAGATTGACCGCCTCATCACCGAGCTGAAGTACACACCCATGGAGGCCCATCTCCACCTCCAGCAGGTCTTGGAGCAGGTCAATGCCGTGGTGGGAAACCTCTATGCCACCGATGTCCTCGAGAAAACCTCTGCTGTAAGTGTATTTATTTCATCCCTTTGTATAGTACTACCACTGTTTTAGCCCATCCAGTGCCAAGGCCTAGTCAAATTACTGCATTTCCTCATTGTTTGTCATTGTGGGTAAGTTCTTCTCTTCTGTAGAAGTTGATTTTCATCAATACAGGGATTGAATCGTCTCTTGGTGATAGGAATCTTAACTATAAATGTAAACCATGGCCTGAGTGTTGATAAAAGAGGGAGAAAGAGAAAAAAAGAAAAGCAGCAGTAGCACAGATACATATTTCTCCTTTCCTAGCTCGAGTAGTAATAGAGCTTGTTTTCTGTTGCATGAAGGTGCCATAGAACATCATTTTTAAACTGGTGTGCTGGGATGTTGGCCAAAATAAAATAAAATAAGATTTGCATTCAGTCTAACTTGGCCTCAGAATAATTTGTAGGAGCCTTAGTGGGTCTCGGGTTTAAAAAGGTTGAGAAGCACAGCCATGGAAGATAGAGAATATATTGTTTCAGCTGGTTTGGTTTAAAGTCACCATTATTTATCTATGAAAGTGGAAAGGTGCTTCACAAGTGATTGAGTTTTAAGAAGGGAATGAACAGGTCAAAATGATGAGAGGAATCTGCGCAAAGAAAGAAACTCTGTAGCAGGAAGGAAACTGCCACAAGTGTTTTCATGAAATATCAAAAACTTGTTGGAGGAAGACATGCAAGGTAAAAAATAAAAGTGAAATACAGACACATACACAATCACTTGCACAGACACTTGCACAACTTTGATATAGTTATACATAAACATAAACACAGTGTAAACACTAAAATGAACACCGACATAAACACAAACACAGATAAGATGCAAACAAAAAGGCAAGGCAAACACTAATACAACACACACACAAGCACTTGAGGTACAAACATGTATGCACTCTCACTAATTACTGTCTTGTGTGTTATCTGATGCACAGAAAACCAATGACAACGCAGCCACTGAAGATCGACAGAAAGAAGCTCAAGGAGGAGGAGGAGGAGGAGGAGGAAGAGAAGGAGGAGATGGAGAACAGGTGTATGACTGGAGTGATGGACTGGAAGACACTGATGACTCCCACATCTACTTCTCACCAGACCAGGATAATGTCATCTTTGCCAGCGCCTATGATGGATGGGGATTCAGGTACCTTACAGCATGGACCTCCTACACAATATGGATTATGAACGGAGGTTTTTCTTTGATCCCATCATCACTACTGCCACCTGATTATGTGCATCTTAATGAGTACATTCAGGTGCTTGGATAATGGCGATTGTGCAATCGTGCATCGTCACTATTAAACAAAAGAACCATTTCCCTCATTTCCCTCACTGCGGTCTTGTTTCACTGATGTGCCTTTTCAGACGGAAATTGTCTTTGAATGAATACAGATGATGAGGAGCAGCAAAACCTGAGAACATTTCAAATTTTGTGTCAAAAGATGGATAATTGCTGACTCTGGAATAAGCTGGAGAAAAGTGAAATATTGAGATCACAAATTACAATCATTCTGCCAGAATGTTAGCTTTCTTTTAAAAACTGCCTGCTTCTCCCAAGCGAAATTGTTTGAGGCATGATTTCCTAACATACACCACAACTGCACATTCACTTTACTTGATTTTTGTGAGTTATTTTCTTCTGCGCATATAGATTTAGATTTCTCGAATCTCCGTCTCGTTCTTCTCCCGGCTTGCTGGCAGCAACGATCATAGGGATCATTCAAAAAAGCAGTGAAGCATGTAAAAAATGTCTTTGTGACTTTTTGATATGTATAGGTGCATGAATTAATTAACGATACGATGAATGTCCATGTGTGTAGTAGGTCCATGCTTACACAAACAGGATTATTTGGAAACATTGCGATGCACCAGCCTCTCCCAACTCAATGCATATTTTGCTGATGGTGTTTGCAGAGAAAACATGCATAATGTATTTTCATGTAGACATGAATGCATATTTTAAATGATTAGCACATGTTTTGGTGTGATGTGATACAAAGTGTGTAGCTGGTATGATGTTAAAATGAATAATCTTTTATACAATTTGATGTGTCATTGGACAATGCTTTAAGATGATAAAAGCTCAGAGGTGAGCAATAATAACTGTACAGACAGAAAGGAAATTGAGTACTGTATTTGATGTTTGGAATTGATGAAATATTATGCAGGAGTGCAGCACAGCATAGAGGAAAGCACTATTAACCCATTGAGGATGAGTCCCGAGTATACTCAGGCAGGTGCCTATTGGAAATGCGTGTCATAGCAAAATCAAACCGTCCTCAACGGGTTAAATCGAATTGATTGGTATCAGACAGAGTAACATAATGCATTGCTTGTAGTCTTGTGCAAACTCAGCTTCATTGTTGGCAGTGCTCCAATGTATTTTGAATGACATTTTCCTCCTACCTTTTTTTCCACAGCATCAACCATTTTGCTGAGCTCTATGCCAGTAAATTAGGGGTGAGGGCAGACATTCTTCGCAAGACACTGTGGGGGGACTTCTACCTACATACCAAATCGAAAAGGATCATGAAAGGGGCTCAGGTATGCTTGTATTTATATTTTAATCTTCATTTTTGTTGTTTATTGGTAATGCAGTTCATGGCTAATTCTTTAGCATGAAATAATTTCAAAACTGAGAATTTAGAGAAAACTAATTTGTGCCACTGTTAATCCGTTGAAGACTGTTTAAATTTGCTTCAACCCGCATTTCTCATAGATGCTTGCCCGAGTATACTCAGGACTCATCCTCAACAGGTTAAGGAGTATACCTAAAACAGCCAAAGAGTGTTATTCATCAATCACCTTTTTTTTTTTTCTTAAATTTTATATGTATTATATAGAATGTAGTGTGTTGCAGAGCAGCACTTATCAAATAAAAAAAAAAAGAAAAAAAAAAAGAATTGGGGCACAATATTAATGATGTCAATATGATTTCAGCTTATAAAGACAGGGGTGATTTATATAAGAGAAAATAACTGTGTATGAATTGTTTACGTATAATGTTTATAAACTACTTCGGTTTTTCAAGTGGTGTTAAACTGTCTTTGAATTATTGTTTGTACCAGGAAAATGAAAAGATGAAAATACTACTGAAGTCTAAAGTTGCTAGTCTTTTCATTTGCAAACTTGTTCCTGCATGGAAATTATTCTTTGTTGTTTATAGGTGCATTTTTACCTTTTTTTTCCCCAGGCAAAGGCCAAGAAACCTCTATTTGTACAATTTGTTTTGGAGAACATCTGGTCCCTGTACGACACAGTTTTCGTCAGAAAGTGAGTTTTTTATTCTTATTATTATTACATACCTGTGATTTAGGTATCCACATTTTTAAAAGTTTTTATTCAAAGATGTGAAGTATGAAGGCAAGAGAGACATCTGAAGTGGCACAAGTTCACATTGTGATCTCATGTTGCAAGAATTTTCTTTTTTTTTTTTTGATGTCACACATGATTGAAAGAATAAAGAATGCCTTTGCTTGCTGTTGATTGCTTGATGCTCACAACGTGATACCATGTATTCAAAGCTCACTTGCTGTTTGTCTAGAGATCTGGGCCCTTTTGTATGACAAGATGCAATTAAACATAAGTCAGGTATCAGCCAATCAGAACTGAGTATTCAGAGATTTGTGTTTAATTTTTTAACTTACATCTGATCTCAACTTTTGTCAATTCTTTTCTCAATTATTGTGACATGCTAGACTGCAGTGGTTCATTCAGTTGATTTTCTCATTCCCCCCCCCCCCCATTTCATCAGAGACAAAGAGAAGATGGAGAAGATTGTAAAGTCACTGGGGTTGAAGGTTGCCAGCCGTGACCTCCGACACAACGACCCCAAGATCCACCTGCAGGCCATCTGCCACCAGTGGCTGCCTGTCTCCAGTGCTGTCCTCTGTATCCTCTTGAATTCATCCTCTTTCTGCAGAGTGCAGAAACATTAATCTCATTTGTTTGAACTGATTTTAACCCTTTCTGTCCCAGGGACCTCGGACAGTGTATACAGTTTTCTCTATCAGTCAGCACTCAACGTACACAAAGGGTTGAAGACAGCAACACATAAAAGATTGATGATTGTGTTATGTGTATGCAAATTTGCATGTTATATGAGAAGACCACCCCATGGCCTTTTTCTTTTTGATATCTATATATCAGTATCACTTCAATTTCTTTGCCACTTGCTTGAAGGGCCAAGCCTACATGTTTTCTTAATGTTCGTAGCAAGAATGAGATATAAGAGGACCTTTTGGAACCTGTAAGATTAAAAATAAAAATATGAGGATGCAAACTTGTGCCCATCTTTGTAGAGTTCATTTGCCAAAAGCCAGTGCACGGGAACATTGACTTACACCCAATGCTCACAACCTCTCACTGAGAAACTTGCAAATGTGAACTACCATGCCTTTATAAATAGTTGCGTGTAGACAATTCTGACAGATCAGACTCAGTCAGTAAAAAGCTGGTTACAAGAGTTTAATCATCATAGTGAAGTGATTCATGCTGTTAAGCCTCCCAATACATGAGAAAATGTCCTAGCAATAAAAGGTAACTACTGGTAAGCCATAAAACCGTTCACTATTCTTGAACTTCTCAGGACGGAATAGGGATTGTGGGGGGGGGGGGGCACATAAATGACTACAATGTAAGCTATCTTCAGGCCAGCATTTGATAATGAGAACACTATTGACTTGACTGAAGTTGTCCACCACTTTTGCCAGCTATGGTATGCGAGAAGCTCCCAAGCCCAACCAGTGTTGGCGAGGAGCGGATTGAAAAGCTGATGTGTAGCAGTGGTCAGAGGTTCGACTCACTCCACCCCGAGTCACAGAGGCTGAAAGAAGGTTCGTTCAGCACCCCTATCCATGTGCTCTCACAGTGGCTATACAGTATATTCTCAAGTTCCTTTATACAAGGAATGCAGTAGATGAGATAGATGATGTTTGCTGAAGAGTTCCGGCATTGATTTGAAGCAAGCTCTTGACGTAATTGCAGATGGCCAGAATGACATCAAACATGTTCAGTAACCATAAAGTGTCAGAAATATAGCTTCCTTCTACTGTGATACATGATGGAAAAGAAGTTTTGGTGTTTTTTCATGCATATGTTTGTTTGTTTGTGTGTGTGTGTTTTTCTTATGACAGTCGAGATTCACCCAAGTATGAAGGTACACTATGATTAGACGTCCATAGCCATGGTTATCTTTTTCTCTTTACCTTGTTATCTGCAGCATTTCAAAAATCTGACTCGGATCCAGAGGCACCTGTGATCGTCTATGTTTCCAAGATGGTAGCTGTTGAGAACCGGTTGCTGCCTCAAAACAGACCAAGGTCATGGCTTTCACATTTCTGCATGAATTGAACATCTTTACCAAGTGCTCACATCATAAGTAGATAGATGCACCAAGAGTGTTTTCATTTATATACTGTTCATTGTGACCCCCCCCCCCCCACAAAAAAAAACAAAAAAAAAAAAACAAAGGTTAACTACATAAGAATGTTTTTATGCCTCAGCCACAAAGTGGTGCTGGAGGCATTATGTTTCATTCATGCTTCAGAAGTTCCATTTCCAAAGAATTTTCAATGTTTGAAAACACTGACTAAGTTGTTGCAGTGTGTGGTGATAAAACTTTGTAAAACTTGAAACAACTCAAAATCCGTTTAGATTTTAACAGATAACCTGCAACTGCAATTAGTGGAAGGTCTTGACTTGAATAACCCACTTGTTGAAGAAACTCATAATGATGAAGCTTGGTCGATGATTAAAACGAAAATGTTAGGATGTACCGTTTTACTGACCTTATAAACTGGTGGACAACTTCACACAGTTTGATGGATTTTCTGAAGCTTTTACCTTGAAGATGTTGGATCGTTTGTGATCACAGGCCACTTACTGATGCAGAAATTCAACGTAGAAGGGAGGAGGCAAGGAGGAGGCATGCAGAGAGAAGAGCAGCTGCTGAGGAAGGAGGAGGAGAGAAGGGAAATGTTACCAGCTCCACATCAACTCCAAGTATGTGCAATTTGTATGTGTCTGTATCATGAGTGTGGCAGGCATAACATTACAACATTGTCTGTATACAGAGTAACTTCAAAAGTATTTACATAAGTTTGTCAAAGTTATGTGATGTATGAGAATGATAAAGTCCCAGGTTTCTTTGTGTATGCAGCAATGCACAAACTATTTCACCCGTAATTTCACCGATCATGGTATGATGGTGAAAAAAAGGATACTGCAGTTAACTGATTTAATGGTGGAAAGAAATGTGTAAAAGGGTTAATAGGAGATTAGTCTTAATCTCAATTTCAGTTGCTCATGATGTTATTTGAAAGTTATAATGAGCAATTGTCTTTTTCAGTATCCAGATGAGATAGTCCAGAGCTGTTAACTTAATTTGCTCTGTGACTTTTGATGATGGTCACTATTAACATACGTCTTCAAATATGTCAGCTTGATACAGTATTGTGAAATTTGTGTGAAGTCATGTCAGTTAAAATTGATATCACATTTTAATTTGTTTACTTTTTTTACTGCAAATAAAACCATTGTTTGCCTTGTCAAGCATAATTGAGAAGTTCTGCATTTAAAGCTCTTTATGCTTCATGTATTGTAACTTTCACAGATGTATTAATATGGCATATCAGCATCGCTTTTCATAAATTCAAAGGAGTTGGGAGTAAGTGCTTAAAGGGACTGTACAGTACTGGTTGAGGTGAGGATATTGAGAAACCACTCTATGAGATGTCAAAGAGCATACAATTCTAAGGGAATTTGAAAGTTTATTTGATGAAAATCGGTTTTGAAATGACTGAGATATCCAAAAACAAAGTGAAACAAAGAGATCCTAATCAAAGTTGTGGCGTGTCGCATTTTATTATTATTGCTTTTTTGGATATCTCAGCCATTTGAAAACCAATTTTCATCAAATATACGTTCAATCCTTCTTTAAATTACATGCTCTTTCAGATTTTATAAGAGGTTTCTCATTATCTCACCAAAAATGTTATAAACCTGAATCCTCACCTTAAACAGTACTGTACAGTCCCTTTCAAGTCATTGGAAAAGGTGTATAATGCAGTAAATTACACAGTCGCAGTGATTTCTCTGTCGTTGTTGTTAAAGAAGATACACCTGAATCAGCAGAGTCAACTGTGATCCTCAGTAGAGACTCGGGATCAGACACCAAGTCACCGGCCAGCGAGTCTGGGGAGACATTCCTGGCATTTGCCCGGGTCTTCAGCGGGACAATCCGCAAGGGACAGAAGCTGTACGTTCTGGGGCCCAGGCATGATCCCCAGAAGGCTCTGACTGAGGTATGTGTCCATTGCATATTTGGTTGTATCCCTCTATATTGTTGTTGTTGCAAAGGGAGGTTTGCTGTTGAAGTTGGCATTCCAATGCTCTTACACACTGAGCTATTCCTTTTACTACATGTTCATGCCATCCTTGGGATTTTGTTTGAAATGAATTACAGTGTGAGGCAGTTGGATGTGATGAAATACAATCCAGCTAGGCATTTGATTCATCTTTTTGACTGTGACAAAAGCCACAGTCAAAAAGATCTCGGTTGAGATGGGGCTTTGGGTTTCGAACATTTTTTGATGATGATTTTTTTTTAAGATAATGAGAAACCTCTTCTGAAATATGAAAGAGCATATTATAATTCTATGAGCAATTCAAAGTTCATTTGATGAAGTTTGGCTGTGAAAAGGTTGAGATAGCCAATACAAAGCAATCTTAATAAAAGGTTTGACCCACCTTTCATTAGAATCGCTTTGTTTTACTTTATTTTTTGATATCTCGGCCATTTCAAAACCGATTGTCATCAAAAAAACTTTGAATTCTCTTACAGTTGAATGCTTATAACATTTCATAAAGTGGTTTCTAAGTATATCGCAAAAAGTTAAAAAGCTGAATCCTCACCTCAACCAATACTATACAATCCCTACAACCCACTGATAAAAGGGACATATTTTGGCTGAAACACTACCGTTGTCCTTCATTAATGTCCCAAAATGATAACTGAATTTCTCTCATTTTGGCACTACCAGATGTCAGAGAATGGGGGTCAGCTTCCAGAAAACTCAGAGTGCCGTAAGCACATTGCAGAGTTCACTGTCGACAGTCTCTACCTCCTGATGGGCAGAGAGCTGGAGCTTTTGGAGGAAATCCCAGCAGGAAATATTCTAGGTGGGCGTCTGTGTGTGTCTATGTCTGTTTGTTTGTCTGCCTGTCTTTGTTTCTCCATAAATTTGTTCGTTAGTTTTTACGCCAGTCTATAAACTATACTTTGTAGCGACTTACAGGAATACATTTAGTTAGATTTAATATATTTTTCTCTAATTATCATCTTTTGATTATTATTTGACAGCAAGATTTATATTCTGTGTAACCAAGAGCAGGCCACAGTCAGGTTAGGATTACATGAAGAGATATGCATCTGTTGAAATGTGAAATTTGTTGTTACTACAGCAACAAATGGTGCTCACTACTGATAAGATGTTGCCTAGTGAAGGCCATCGTTACCGCCAGTAAAGTGTGTTGCACATATGAATAATATGCTTTGTGAAACAGAGCTCTGATCCGTACCACCCACATAATACTTCATAAGTAAAAGTTACTTAATTTTACAAAATATGCATCTTGTAGCAATTAGACAATGAACTACTCTCATTCATTTGTTGTGATGGTGTGTATGATGATGTGTTGTGACAATCACAACAAATGAAAGAAAGTGAAAGTTACTTTATTTTACACAATATGCCTCTTGTAGCAATGAGACAGTGAACAACTTTCATTCATTTGTTGTGGTGATGATGACGATTATGACCATTATCATTAGCACAAGTAGAAGTAGTAGTGGTCATCGTTATCATCATTGCCATAGTTGTACAAAATTGTAGTAGTAGTAGTAGTAGTAGTAGTAGTAGTAGTAGTAGTAGTAGTAGTGGTAGTAGTGGTAGTAGTGGTAGTAGTGGTAGTAGTGGTAGTGTCATTGTCATCATCATCGTTGCCATTTTCAGTATCATTATCAAATTTATTATTATTCTTTCACATATAAAGGCATTGGAGGACTTGAAGATATTGTGCTGAAGTCAGCCACCATTTCCAGCACCATAGCCTGCCCAGCCTTCACAGACATGACCTTTGCAGCCCCTCCTATTGTCAGGGTAGCTGTGGAACCTAGGCATTTAGGTGAGCGATGTAACTATGAGAACTGTTGTTTGGAGATGAGAATTTAAACCAGGTACACAACTTAACAAAATCTCTAGAACAATCTCCCTGGCATTTTGTGATTGTTTATTAATACAAAAGACATCAAATATGTTTTACACAAGAAAAATTGAACAAAAAGAAAAAAGCTATCCCTTTAAGAAAAAAGACTTGAAAGCTAAATATCCGGTCTGATATTTCTTCAGTTTCATCACACAAACAATTACTACTCCCAATCAAGTATACCATGAAATGATTTCAGTTTCATTGTGTGTGCTTCTATAGTACTGTCGCATGTTTATTTGCTGACCTATTAAACTACAAGCTGTTTGAAATGTACAATTTGATTATGATCACTATACCTTGGGGATTCAAAGATACAGATTTTGATGCACTATTTTCACTTTGTCATTTTTATTTTTATTTTTAAATGTTTCTCTGTATAGGCCTGCCTTCATTTCTAAAACTTTAAAACAGTACATGAATGTAGATGACTTGTTTGTATGCTCCATCATTATATTCTGTACATGATCGATAGATGATTTTATCTGCTTCCTGAGGTGATAAATGACCTCATTTTTATCCATCAAAATGTGGAGAAAATGTCATGTTAGGACTCAAGTTTGCCATTTTGATCTTTATTATTCAAGCATACCAGATGGGAATGATGCAAGTTCAATTTCTGTTCACAGTTTGAGGTCAGCATTTAGGAGGAGTGAAGAGTTTATCTAGGTGCTGATATGTTTCGATTGCTGGAACTAGGAATTGTATAGTGTTTTGTTTGTTTGTTTGTTTTTAAATCTCTCTCCCTGTAGCATATGTCGTGAATAGTTATGATAATTATTTTCCTGTATTTGTGTGTGTGTGTGTGTGTGTGTGTGTGTTTTAATCTTGTAGCTGACATGCAGACCCTGATTCAAGGCATGAAACTGCTGAACCAAGCAGATCCCTGTGTAGAAGTCTTCCTGCAGGAGACTGGTGAACATGTTATCGTCGCAGCTGGAGAGGTCCATCTAGAAAGATGTCTGGATGACTTGAGAAAGAGGTGGGTACTCACCAGTCTCTCACAGCTTGAATGATATACTGTAAAAGAATACAATGGTAGATGGAATCCAAGCCTACTCAAAATACAGCTCAATCAAAATATTGAGATCAATGATAAATACCAGGATTGAGATAGATATTTGTGCTTGTCCATGAACTTTTGATCATAAACCTTTATCGCTCCCTCCCTCGCCGGAATCGTTCTTTATGATGAACTCCATCATATCCTACAAAATAAATGACATAGAGTAAGAATCGTTCTTTAAAATGTACTCCATCATATACTACAAAATAAATGACATAGAGTAAATAACCCTGTTTGCAGCAGGCCTTATACAGGGTACCTATTTGTGGCAGAGGCCGTTTCATTCATTGATGAAAAGGCCCAATCAGGGGCCCGTTTCATAAAACTTCTCATCAGTGACAAGTTGTCATAGATGTGACAAGCTACTGAAATCCTTGCATCTGATTGGCTGAGAGCAAATTTTCATGAAACGGGCCCCAGGTGTCACTTCCCATACCTGTGTTCTGAAGTGGCACTAAGCAGCACACATGATGTTCATTAGTTGTTATATTGATGAATGAAAATGCCCCTGCCAGAAAAAGGCACCCTGCCGCAAACAGGGCTGTTTGCTCTAAGTCTACTTGTAAATGAGTTTGCTGTTTCCATCCATTTCTTTGTAGGTGGTTCATAGAGTTTATTCATCCTATTCCATGACTCCATGTAGGTTCCCTTGCATATTCTTTTGATTTCAAATGTAAATATGTCATACTCCAGACTCATTTAAGTGCAGTCTGCAACTTTGATTATGATGGAAAGTTCATTATGTATACATGAGATTTTAAAATCCTTTGTACTATTGCTTCATCTGTAGATGTGTGTCACAAATGTAAAAATTTGAAAACCTATAAACTAGGTAAATAAAGATTAAAAACTTTATTTTGCTTCTCCCCAAAGGTTTGCCAAGATCGAGATAACAGTATCTCCTCCCATCATTCCGTTTCGAGAGACCATCATTCCCCGTCCCAAAGTGGACATGGTCAATGAGGTCATCGACGATGTCAACCAGATTCATCGGAAAATATCCTCACTGGACATCGACGACGAGGGCATCCAAATCTTCAAGAACGGTCTCCTGGAGATTAAGACGGCAGACAAGGCGTGTCTCTTCCACATCAGGGCAGTGCCTCTGCCGGAGGCGGTGACAGCCATTCTGGAGGAAAACCCGGAACTCATCCGGATTCTGGATCACCACGTGGCATCCACTCTCTCCAGGAAGCAGGGCGACCAGACGAAGGATACGTCCCTCGCCGAGACGACTGTGTCAAGTCTACTGGAGCTGAAATCAAAGCTGGAAGCTGCCTTCCAGGAGGCGGGGAAGAAGTGGAAGGGTTGCCTAGAGAGGATATGGGCGTTCGGCCCTCGCAGATGCGGTCCCAACATCCTGGTGAACAAGACGGAGGACTACTGCCGAATGTCCATGTGGAGCTGCCTGGATGAAGGCAACGCTCCAGAGGACTGCGCCCTCCGCGAGTTTGACAACAGCATCGTGAGCGGCTTCCAGCTGGCCACCCTGGCGGGTCCCATCTCGGAGGAACCGATGATGGGTGTGTGCTTTGTGATTGAAAAGTGGGAAATGGATTCAAGTATAGCCAGGAGTGGATGGTCGGAAACCAAAGCTGCTAAGAGAACTAGAAATGCAGAAAGCAATGTCAATTCAGTAGGTACCTCAGAATTACAGGGTGTTGGAAATACAGACTCCAAAATGGGTGGCTCTAAAGATAGTGCACAATCCAGTTATGACAGAAATTCTTGTGACATTCAGAACAACTCCATGGTAGGCGGAGATGATACAGGTCTATCCAGGAGTGATGAGAGGATAGAGTCTCATGGAATTGAGATTTCGGAGAGGCAGCCTGCATCTCCTCTTACAAGCCCCACCCTCTGCTCTGCAACCATCGGGTCACCACCTATTGGGTCTCCGCCCATCGGTTCCCCGCCCTTCGGCTGCCCCATCCCCCTGAGCCCGGGGATCCAGGATCAGCAGCAGACCAGTTCCTGGGTGTATGGTCCTCTCTCGGGTCAGGTCATCTCCACAGCAAAGGAGGGCTGCCGTATTGCCTTCCAGACCCAGCCGCAGAGGCTAATGGCTGCCATGTACAAGTGTGATATCCAAGCCACAGCTGAGGTTCTTGGTAAGCAAGAATTACCTTAAAAGTGGAAATTTTCATGCACCTTGTGTGACCAGAAACTAGGGCAAAAATAAAAGCAAGCAAATATTTTTGCTTGTTTTTTATCACACTATATCATGCTATGATCCTGCAAAATTAAAAACACAAAATTCATCTTACCTGGCCAAAGGAGAAAATACTCCTGTGAAGATTTCCTCTTTCACTTGTACAGGACTTCTCAATGACGTTACCCTGTATCAGACCACATAGGCCGCTACAATTAGCAATTCAAAGGAGATCTGTTTAGACATTCTGTTTATTTACCATTACAAGGTACATTTCACATTGTTTCATAGAAGAGCTGTCATATAATTTGATTGGTCTCACTCACAGACTGTTCTTGTATCCTGAACTGTCCTTTCTCTGCGACACATTTAATGCTGCAATTGGGATCAAGAAGGGTTAAGCGAACGTTGTATCTATATACAGTATGATGGTGTCCTTAATTTGTTTCTCTTTTATCTTTGATTCATCCAATGTTGTTATTTAGCCCCTGCATGCAATCTGATGATGTCCTTACAATGTCTTTTCTTAGATTCATGTGGATATTGCTTCGTAGTGTGATCTGTACCTACATGTAAAAAAAGAGGAGCCACTGATGAACACATGCTCTTGCATTGTTTGATCATTTTGGGCTGCTACTTTTTTTTTAAATGCAAGCCGCTGTAAGCTAAAGCTCTTCCTCAGTGCATAGAGGTATACCTGGTGTATATCCACGTCTACCTGATGCTCTGACATTGTAATCCACGGTTTAACTCTCGGCAGGGCGCATGTATGGAGTGGTCTCCAAGCGCAACGGCCGCATCCTCCGCGAGGAGATGAGGGAAGGGTCAGACGTCTTCGAGATCACGGCCGTGCTGCCGGTGGCGGAGAGCTTCGGATTCGCCGAGGAGATCAGGAAGCGGACCAGTGGTCTGGCCAGTCCCCAGCTATTCTTCAGCCACTGGGAGGTAAAATACCTAAAAAATCAATGCACTACACACTGCTGTCATGGCAGCCAATGCCAATTCAGCCTATGACTTATTTTTTGTTTTGTTTTGTTTTACTATATTTGCATTGATAATAATACTATAATAAGAATGATAATGATGATTATATATATTAAATATTAAATATTCAAAAACATGTTATTACAATTTTGAACAGTAATCAAATTCTGAATGACATCATTTCAATCCATGAACTTGTCCCATGATTACATATTCTATATCTTCAATGAATTGGTCATGCAAAGTGCGATCCTGCTGTCTGAGTGTAACACTGAGATTACTGGTGTAGTGTGTGTGATAAGCTCTGATGTTGTAATGCTAACTGCACTGCTGAGCTCATTGTTGCAACGAACTTTTCTTCTATATAGCAGTAAGAATTACTTTCACCCATTTTTTTTTTAGTAACCCTTAGTGCAGTGCTAAATAAAGAATTCAGCAAAATAGCAGGTTTCTATTTCATACCCCATGGTACCAAAAATGGCATGATGTGGTGCTTGTTACATATCATGGTAATAAACATGTGATCATCTTGTTCTTTTACCCCCCTGACTGCTCCCAGGTAGTGCCAAGTGACCCCTACTGGGAGCCATCCACTGAGGAGGAGCTCTTACATTTTGGGGAGAAAGCCGACTACGAGAACCAGGCTAGGAAGTACATGAACAGCGTGCGCCGCCGAAAGGGGCTGCACGTGGAGGAGAAGATCGTGGAGCATGCAGAGAAGCAGCGAACTCTCAGCAAGAACAAATAGCGACCTCTATTGTTGTTGTACATACAACAAGTGCAATTACATATAAATGTTTGTCAGGTGGCCTACAACATGTGGATGCAGGCGTGGGAAGACTCCCTAGGAAAGGAATTAGACAAAAGAGACTAAACATCACAGTCAACCTTGTGTGTAAGTGGAAGATTCCACTAGGGCAAAGCTGTATGAAAGTCATGACTGTATCCAGAATGACGGTTTTGGTGGGAAACAAGTGTAAACATCACTTCACTAGAAGCCTTTGTTTCTCATACCAACAGATTTCACTAATGTGAGGTTAAATGCAAGTTTTTATTCCATAAATTGTGCTAAGCTTCATGCAACCTTACATTTGTCAATATGGGTACATGAATTTAGAAGCTGTGATATATTATTGAGATATGCAATCTCAGGATATATTTTTGGTATTGGAACATGAGAACTTTAAACAGTGATTTAAGTAGCAGACGTACAGTATCTGCATGTTATGTCAACCACACCAGTTAAGGTTAGTGCATATGAATAGCGCAACATTCTCCCATGTTTTTATCTGATTAACTTATGAAGCACATATTTGTTCCAGGCAAGTACATCATGTTAGAGTGAACATTGGAATATTGTTTGCGAAAGGTTAAAAGTATCATGAAAATCAAACCAATGATACCAAAGTTTCAGATATTTACCCCCTCACAATAGAACAATAAAGCAAAGGTGGTTATAGGAGCAACCACATGATGTCATTAACTCACTAAACATCCAGTAACCTGTACCAAAATCTTGTTATTTATCTTTACATGAAATCAATAAGAATAAGTTGCATCCTTTACATCAAGTTATTGAAGTCTTGTAATAACCATGCAAAGATGGATATCAGGGAGAACATGCTTGTAGGTCAAACATATAATTATCATTTAGTTTTGTGCTTAAACCAAGAGAAGAATTTTGGAATGATAGCATCATTTCCTCTGCCAATACACATATATGTGTGTGGTTTTAACTAATAGCACTATTTAGTATAGGCGTGTGAAACTTTAAATTTCGTAGACTTCCCTACCTTTTTTTTTTTTTTGAACAGATTTGACTGAAACTTACACCATTTTGATCATCTGATTGTACTCTATTCATTATAATCAATATGAATCTGACGCAGATTTTGCATTTTAAAGCACAGGGTAACCTATGTGGGTATAACAAAGGTTTGGTATGATGAAAACCTCTTCCAAAGAAAGATATTGGTAGAGCCCCATTCTCACAGAGCAGTGTGCAGTGAGAACTTAATGTGCTCATCGTGAGCCATATTTAAGTTGAGATATGGTCAAGCATATTCTGAGGATGAGTCCATTACAATTGTAGCAGAGTTGATAAATTGAAAGTTACTAGTATCAGCACAATGCCTTTCCATAGCTTTGACTTCAGACATGTGTGAAAAGTAGACAGTTGCACCAGGGCAAACATTACTTTTGGGCAAGTAACAACTCTGTTTTGTGGCAAAAGTATGATGTATGAACATGAACATGTTGTGTGTGTTTGTTAATGCCATGTAAAATAAATACACACTATCCTTCCCATCAACCCCTTGCACCACTCTGTTTTATTAACAGCCAGCTTTACATCTGCGACGCGAACGCTAGGACGACGCCTCCTCCCAGGTGGGACAATGGAAACAGCTCTCTAGCGCATGTGCAGAACACCATTTTTTGTCAAATAG